>NC_088219.1:36937461-37109961 GCF_036934945.1 Oncorhynchus masou masou
GCTGCAACTCCCGAGGTCTTGCTGTGGACGAGCTGGATGTTGTGCAATACCCTGACTCATGTCTAAAATAAGTCATCCAACAGGAAACAATCTATACGAGCTACTTCGAAGAAGTTGCACCAAAATCCACTGGCCAATGTCTCGTTAGGTAACCATACGCGTGGGTAGAGGTCAGAATAACTCCAGTTTCAGGTGTATGAGTGGAGTGTAGAGTAGAGTGGGTCTATATTTGTCATAATCCATGATCTAAATGTATTGAAATTAGAACAAGCATTTCATCTTCCAGCTTTAAAGTGGCCATGGTGTGAAATGTAGGTGTGGGCAATGTTCCCTCTAAGCTCCCCTTTTAGTTAACAATGTCAATGTTTCGCTCTACTGTGGGAATTGTGCTGGAACCAGTACTTTCAATGTAATATACCGAAACAAACTATGCAAGACTTAGTATGCAAAACAAACTTTGCAAGAAATGTTCTTGTAGGAAGAGCGCTTCGGAGTAGCATTCTATTGCATAGACAGGCACGACTCAGACTCATATTCTACACAGAGCGGTGCGCCATAACTAATCAGAGCTTGAGTAGGGCAATGCGCAAATATACATTAACATATATGGATCTGTACCATTCACTTTGAACTGGACTGTTGCACGGGGTGGAGCAGGTGAACCCAAGTGCAGACTCAGACGAGGAGACAGGGATAAGGTAGCTAAGGTATTTATTGAAAAGCAGGGAGAGATGGGGTGCAGGCCAGGGGAAGCTTGGGCAGGTAGCAGGGAACCAGGAACTGAGGCAAGCGGAGTAAGGGCAGGGTAAGCAGGTCTGGAGCGGAATCCAAGGAAGAAGTAGAGTGGGGGTCCAGGGCAGGAAAGCCGGACTGACAAGATGAGGGACTGGAGACAGGGACCAAAGTCAGAGTGGACGGAACTGTAGCAGAGAGAAAAGCAGCGTCAGTCAAGGGAAAAACAGGCACAACAGGATAACAGGATCTATGCAGAAACAATTGGCGAGAACCGCAAACCGACTGCACAGAGGCAACAAATTAGCAGCGTGGGAGTGGCAGGGCTGAGTATTTGCAGAGGCCTTGATTATGGAACAGGTTGCAGCTGGTGGGGATCTGCTCCACTTCCAGCACACCTGTCTCCACTCACACAATCACACACACAAAGGCAGAGGGAGAGAGCAGTGGGGGAGAGGCGGCAGGTTAGGGAGACAAGGGATGAGAAGTAGAGGGTGTGGCAGGGGCAAATGTAACATGTACTGTGTTTACAACGAGCGGTCGAGAGTAGATGTGGTTGTCCAGAGGTGCATCTAGCCATCTGTCTACATTTGTTCACATTCTTTGCTAGTTAGTGAGTTATTAGCCCAGTGAGAGCTAATTTCCAGTTAACAATGGGGGAGTGGTTCCTTCCTACAAGAGCACACAATGTGTGCATGTCTTTGACAAGCAAGTCAGATGAAGAGCTTTTTTATGTTTAAAGGGGCAGTGTTTTAGAATGTCTGGAATAAGCTATGTAGCCAATAGGCAGAGGGTAGCATAATTTGTCTGAGCTGTCATCAAGGCAAAGGGTGGCTACTTTGAGGAATCTCAAATCTCAAATATATGTTTATCACCTTTTTTGGCTATTACATGATTCCATATGTGTTATTTCATCGTGTTGATGTCTTCACTATTATTATACAATGCAGAAAATAGTAAAAATAAAGAAAACACCTGGAATGAGTAGGTGTGTCCAAACTTTTGACTGGTACTGTATGTGTCCTATTTAACTATTGCTGTACATATACTACTCTTCAGATATACTACATAGTCCATCCACATACCGTCCATATTGTTTATACATCCCATCAGTTAGATATATACAGTACCAGTCAAAAGTTTGGACACACCTACTTATCAGCATTATGAAATAACACATATGGAATCATGTAGTAACCATAAAAGTGTTAAACAAATCCAAATATATTTGAGATTCTGCAAAATAACCACCCTTTGCCTTGATAGCAGCTTTGCACACTCTTGGCATTCTCTCAACCAGCTTCGTGAGGTAGTCACCTGGAATGCATTTCAATTAACAGGTGTGCCTTCTTAAAAGTTAATTTGTGGAATTTCTTTCCTTCTTAATGGGTTTTAGACAGTCAGTTGTGTTGTGACATGGTAGGGGTGGTATACAGAAGAGAGTTTCTTCAAGTGCAGTCACAAAAACCATCAAGCGCTATGATGGAACTGGCTCTCACGAGGACCGCCACAGGAAAGGAAGACCCAGTTACCTCTGCAGGATATGTTCATTAGTGTTAACTGCACCTCAGATTGCAGCCCAAATAAATGCTTCACAGAGTTCAAGTAACAGACACATCTCAACATCAACTGTTCAATGGAGACTGTGTAAAATCAGGCCTTCGTCATCGAATTGCTGCAAAGAAATGACTACTGAAGGACACCAATAAGAGGAAGAGACTTTCTTGGGCCAAGAAACACGAGCAATGGACATTAGAACAGTGGAAATCTGTCCTTTGATCTGATTAGTCCAAATTTGAGATTTTTGGTTCCAACCACAGTACTGTATATGTACCCCAAAAGATATATGGGGGATTGAAAATGATACAGACAATTACATCTGCAATATTACAGTTTTTTTCGATTGCTAAACGACAGTGGACACAACTGGAGTCACATGTGCAAAACTCTAACTACAGTCTGCACAGCAGCAGTTCATGTGGACCAAACTCTAGTTCGTTTTTCATTGCTTAAACACAGTTTTCAAAACTCTACACACTTATCCCATGACTTTAACCACAACCTGCACAACACTGTGGATTTACAGCACTTTGTTCAAATGCTAACACACTGCTGTCAAAACTGTGAACCACACATTCAAAACGGAATAGATTTCAGCCTTGTGCCTTTCAAACACTGCTGATTGCAATTTCAGCTGAAAGGCTAAGCAGGTGTCTTGTTTTAGACTTGTTAGTGAACACACACACATATTACAGTATATATAGGTAGAGCTCAGAAAGACTCATTTTGGAAATGGAACAAGGAAGATGGGTTCGTGGAGGGAGAAGGGTGGCAGGGAGAGGGCGGATGCGTGGAGGAAGACAAAGAAGATAAAGAGCAGTTATTTCAGATGAAATAAGGGCTACACTCATAGACCATGTCGTGAATCATGGTCTCTCATTGAGAGAGGCAGGGTTGAGGGTGCAACCCAATCTGCAAAGATCCACAGTGGCATCTGTAATGCGAATTTTCCATCATACAAACAGGTGAGAGTTACATCCTTACAGTAAATGAAAACATTACAGGAATCTATTTTGTATTGCAATTATAGAATATTTACACAGATATATATTACAGTAAGTTTGACTGTAAAATATATTTTTACAACAGGACCCAAAGGCTGCCCCCAACAGGGGGAAGAGGAAAAATATTTTCAGATGCGCAGGAAAATGCTATTGTTGACATGGTTGTTGTCAACAATGCAATAAAACTGTGGGAGATTCAAGATAGAGTGCTGGCTGATAATGATATATTTGAAAATGTTAATTCTGTCAGCACAACAACTATTGCTTGAGTCCTAAAGAAACACCAAGTTACAATGAAACAGTTATACACTGTACCGTTCGAGAGAAACAGTGAACGGGTAAAAGAGCAAAGATACCAATATGTCCAGGTAAGACGTCTGAGGTTACGTACACAGCTATACAAAATATTTACAGTAAAAAAACACTAGCATTTCTACAGTAAAACTGTGCACTTACTGTTTTTCAGAGAGTAATGGAGGTGGAAGCACTGGAAAGACCACATTAATTTGTATTTATCGATGAAGCTGGATTTAACCTTGCCAAAACACAGCGCAGAGGAAGGAATGTTATAGGTCAAAGGGCCACTGTGGAGGTTCCAGGCCAAAGGGGGGGAAATATCACCATGTGTGCTGCAATGGCCAATGATGGTTTGCTTCTCAACACACCACTCATTGGCCCATACAACACAGAAAGGCTTATAGCTTTCCTAGAACAGCTCTATGCTCAGCTAGTGCCAGCAGAACAGGGGGAGCCAGTAAGAAACCCCCAAGTTTTTGTCATAGTTTGCGATAACGTTGCTTTTCACCACTCTGCAGCAGTCACAGATTGGTTTGCAACACATCACAGATTTATGGTTTTGTACCTGCCTGCATATTCACCCTTCCTCAACCCAATAGAGGAGTTTTTCTCTGCCTGGAGGTGGAAAGTGTTTGGTCACCACCCACATGACCAAATGTCTCTTTTGGAAGCCATGCGTGCCGGATGTGAGGACACGAGTCCAGAGGACTGCTAGGGATGGATAAGGCACTCCAGAAGGTTCTTCCCCAGGTGCATGGCAAGAGAAAACATTAGATGTGATGTTGAAGAAAACCTGTGGCCTGATGCTAGAGAGAGGCAGGATTAGCCCCTCAATTATTTGTTCGAATTACAGTATGTACTTTTAGTTTCTACCTTTTTTTTCTCATTACTGTAATTCCGTAAATTACTACAGACTATTGAAGCAAACTGCTAATTTTCATTTACCTTAAAGAATCGTTATGGTCTAAAAATTGTAATAAATCACGTGAAAGAATGTCACTCTTTTCTTTGAAGAAAATATTACTTTGTATGAAGTCACTGAATTTGTTCAAACTGTAAAGATGAAAAGTTTGTATTTTCTGTATTGGTGTTTGATGCTAGTGTTTTTACTCTCAGTGTGTTCTGAGTGACAGTGTGTGTTATCTCAGTGAGGGTTGTGCATAGTGTTTGGCTGCACTGAGCGTGTTTTGAGCCATGTGTTAAGAGTTGCGTTGCTTGGAATGAGTTTTGCAGGTGATGTGAACTGTTTAGCTCAGGTGACTGTTGGTAGTGCAGACTGTGGTTAGAGTTTTGCACATGTGACTCCAGTTGTGCCGACTGTCGTTTAGCAATCGAAATAAACTGTAAAGCCCTGCAAGTTGTTTTCCAAAAGTCTAATGGAATGAAGGACTACATTGAACAACACAGTACCAACACATGTTCTGCTACTGTAGGCTGAATGATAGAACAGCGAAATCCATGTTAATAATATTATTATTTTTTGATGGTAGGCCAATCGGGTAGGCCGACATTATGATCAAATTGCCACAGTAGCCTTCTGTTAAAACTGTAACTTAAGTGTACTGCCTCATTGTTCACAGTAAATGCACCGGAAATTGAGCCTAATTTTCAGAACATTCATGTTTGCGTTCTGCAGACCTAAGAATTTTCTCCATGCAAATAATTGGAAGGAACATTGGGTATGAGGATTTGAAAGTTAGATGCCCTACATTTAAAATATGACTATAATGTGCAATTATCTTTTATTATGATTGCGACATTGACTGTGTATTCATCTTGAGAAGACGTTTTCAGCAGCATTCAAGCGCACGGATGCACATGTTTGTTTTACTATCCTTTTGGGCACCAGACAATTGATTCCCATTCAAAAATGTATTTTCCCTAACCACTATCCCTTAAACTAACCAGAGCTATAAGCTTAACCCTAACGTTAACCCCAAACCTTAACCGTAATTCTACACCTAACCTTCAACCTAACTAAGCGTAAAATAATTTTTCCCTATGGGGACCACTTCCCAGAATTGTCCTTGTTTTACAATCCTTGTGAGACCCTTGGATCCCCACAAGGATAGCAAAACCAAAGACACACACACACACACACACACACACACACACACACACACACACACTCTCCCAGAGGACATCATTCACATCTTAATTAGCAGGTAATGGGACTGAGGGTGACATACTGGATGTGTGTGTGTGTGTGTGTGTGTGTGTGTGTGTGTGTGTGTGTGTGTGTGTGTGTGTGTGTGTGTGTGTGTGTGTGTGTGTGTGTGTGTGTGTGTGTGTGTGTGTGTGTGTGTGTGTGTGTGTGTGAGTGATGTCCTAGGGGGAAGTATTCTACCTAACTGCCTTTCCACCAGCTCCCCATCCCACATACATTTTCCTCCCCAGGGGAACAGGAATATCGATTTGTGGTTCCCAGGACATCAATCTCGTTTGGAGGAGATGAACACGATTAGAGAGAGATGAGAAGCAGGGGAGGGAGGTGTTAATCTCAGTGTGTGTGTGTGTGTGTGTGTGTGTGTGTGTGTGTGTGTGTGTGTGTGTGTGTGTGTGTCAAATCAAATCAAAGTTTAAGGGTCACGTATACAATTTAGCAGGTGCAGCGAAATGCTTGTGTTACCAGCGCCTAACAGTATAGCTAACTGTCAAACAAGAACACAAATTATGATAAAAAAAAACAAGAAATCCCGAATGTCAAAATGAATCCAACTAACACGGTTTCAGTAATCTAAATGCAATCTATTAGCATATACACCAAAAAGATATACTTGGAATGATATGAGCAGTAGATAAATTAGAGTGAGCTATGTCGAGAATCCAGTGTAGAAATAAACAGTGTAACAAAATGCAATATAAAGTAGTAGATACAGTGCATTCGGAAAGTATTCAGACCCCATAATTTTTTCCACATTTTGTTACGTTACAGCCTTATTCTAAAATTGACACAATTATTTTTTTTCCTCATCAATCCACACACAATACCCCATAATGGACAAATATATATATATAAATACATTATTTACGTAAGTATTCAGACTCTTTGCTATGAGACTTGAAATTGAGCTCAGGTGCATCCTGTTTCCATTGATCTTCCTTGAGCAGTTTCTACAACTAGATTGGAGTCCACCTGTGGTAAATTCAATTGAGTTGAGTTGAGTTGAGTTTATTTTTTTTTTTACAGGGACAGTGCAAATTAATCAACGTTTCAGTAAAAGTGCCGGTTTTAGCCAGCCGGCTAATTTTCAACCGCAGTCCCTGGGCAGGATATTAATTGATTGTACATGATTTGGAAAGGGACACAGCTGTCTATATAAGGTCCCACAGTTGACAATGCATGTCAGAGCAAAAACCAAGCCATGAGGTCGAAGGAAATGTCCTTAGAGCTCAGAGACAGGATTGTGTCAATGCACAGGTCTGGGGAAGAGTACCAAAACATTTCTGCAGTATTGAAGGTCCCTAAGAACACAGTGGCTTCCATCATTCATAAATGGAAGAAGTTTGGAACCACCAAGACTCTTCCTCGAGCTGGCCGCCCGGCCGAACTGAGCAATCGGGGGAGAAGGACTTTAGTCATGGAGGTGACCAAGAACCTGATGGTCACCTCTGTGGAGGTGGGAGAACCTTGCAGAAGGACACCCATTTCTGCAGCACTCCACCAATCAGGCCTTTATGTTAGAGTGGCCAGGCGGAAGCCACTCCTCAGTAAAAGGCACATGACAGCCTGCTTGGAGTTTGCCAAGAGGCACCTAAAGGACTCAGACCATGAGAAACAAGATTCTCTGGTCTGATGAAACCAAAATTGAACTCTTTGGCCTGAATGCCAAGCGTCACGCCTGGAGGAAACCTGGCACCATCTCTATGGTGAAGCATTGTGGTGGCAGCATCATCCTATGGGGATGTTTTTCAGTGTCATGGACTGGGAAACTATTCAGGATCGAGAGAAAGATGAATGGCGCAAAGTACAGAGAGATCCTTGATGAAAACCATCTCCAGAGTACTCAGGACCTCAGACTAGGGCGAAGGTTCACCTTCCAACAGAACAAAGACCCTAAGCACACAGCCATGACGACGCAGGAGTGGCTTCGGGGCAAGTCTCTGAATGTCTTTGAGTGGCCCAGCCAGAGCCTGGTCTTGAACTCGATCAAGCATCTCTGGAGAGACCTGAAAATAGCTGTGCAGCGACACTCCCCATCCAATCTGACAGAGCTTGAGAGGATCTGCAGAGAATAATAGGAGAAACTCCCCACATCAAATCAAATCAAATGTTTATTTGTCACAGGTGTCGACATTACAGCTTACAAGCCTTTAACCATCAATGCCGTTTTAATAAAAATAAGTGTGAAGTAAAAAATAGAGAAGTAAACAATTCAAATAAAATAACAAATCATTAAAGAGCAGCAGTAGAAAAGCAGTACGAGTGTGCCAAGCTTGTAGCGTCATACCCAAGAAAACTCAAAGCTGATATCGCTGCCACAGGTGCTTCAACAAAGTACTGAATGAAGGGTCAGAATACTTATGTCAACTTGACATTTCAGTTTTATATGAAATAAATAAACTGTGCAAAAAATGTCTAAACCTGTTTTTGCTTTGTCATTATGTGGTATTGTGTGTTGATTGCTTTAACACTTAATCCATTTCAGAATACGGCTGTAAACGTGACAAAATGTGTAAAAAGTCAAGGGGTCTGAATACTTTCCCGAACGTTCTGCATATTAGAATGAGTTATGTGAAGAATGAAGTATGGACACACGGCGTGTAAACAGTATAAAAGAAGCGTTCCAGTGTTATCTCCATATACTGTACGTGGGATAGCAGAGTTCGCTGTGTGCGAGTTTTGTCTATGTACGTTTGTTTGTGAGTATGGACATAGGCGTGCGTGTGAGTGTATATGGGATTACAGGTGTGTGCATGTGTATGAGGTGTGTGTGTGAGCTTACAGTATGTGTGAGTGTATCTTTGTCTCTTAGTACAGTAGATTGTGCGATCGCTTGTACAACAGTCTGATGGTCTGGAAATAGAAACTGTTTTGCAGCCTTTCATTCCTTTGATGCACCTTTTCTGTCTCTGTCTGCTAGATGGTAGCAGAGTGAACAGACCGTGACTCGAATGGCTGAGGTCCTTGATGATTTTTGACACAGAGTGCTGTAAAATGTCCTGGAGGGCAGGCAGCATTTAGCCTCTGGAGAGCCATTCAGTTGAGGGCGGTGCAGTTACCATGCCAGGGCTTGATGCAGCCCGACCGAATGCTCTCAATGGTGCATCTGTAGAAGTTTGTGAGGGTCTTGAGGGCCATGCCGAACTTCTTCAGAGCCTGAGGTTGTAGAGGCGCTGTTGCTGTGTGTGTGCTTGTGTTTGTGTGTGCGTGTTTGTGTGTGTGTGTGTGTGTGTGTGTGTGTGTGTGTGTGTGTGTGTGTGTGTGTGTGTGTGTGTGTGTGTGTGTGTGTGTGTGTGTGTGTGTGTGTGTGTGTGTGTGTGTGTTAGTACCTATTATTTGATCCACATCACCTCAATTTACCCAAGGTGTCAGACAGGACTGTATGATCAATCATACTACGCTCATAACAATGTGTACGTATATCTCCATAGACATTAAATGCAAGCAGAGCATATTAGTATTCTTTGACATTGTGTTTTGGGTTGTTCTTCAGCCCAGCACAGTTACCTTATTATACACATTAATCAAGCATTTTGGGATTATTTTGGCGGTTATCTCTACTCTTCCTGTAGTCTGGAAGAGTAGCTGATTGATTATCAATCAATCTTGATTAGCTAAAGCAGGTGTGTTAGTGCTGGGCTGGAACTAAAGCCTGCATATCCTGAAGACCTACGCGCTGGATAGATTTCTTTTCGGCTCCCTCTTGAGCCACCCACGGCCCTCCTACAAAGCAGCACAGGAGCAGAACCATCTGTGTGTGTGTGTGTGTGTGTGTGTGTGTGTGTGTGTGTGTGTGTGTGTGTGTGTGTGTGTGTGTGTGTGTGTGTGTGTGTGTGTGTGTGTGTGTGTGTGTGTGTGTGTGTGTGTGTGTGTGTGTGTGTGTGTGTGTGTGTGTGTGTGTGTGTGTGTGTGTGTGTGTGTGTGCATATGGCTGAAAGAAGTAATCCATTAAAAGCCGCAGTTACACACAACACCACAGCTACTGTGTAACCTCACCAGTATCGTAATATAAGATTGCGTCGTACTGTATGGCGCCGTACTGTATTTGCTATTTTGGGATTATTTTGGCGTTATCTCTACTCTTTTTACACTACTTGTATTTGCTATAATTTCTTATGAACGACAAAAACTTTAAAACATCAGATTGGCAGTGACTAACCTACATTTCAGCTGCAACTTCGACCCATCCGCCCTGGGCTCTTTATGTACCTCTGATCCAATCTTTGGGCTAGCCAAGAGGAATCGCTGGTGAAAAAAAGATGCAAAAGATCTTCTGTTGATACTAATGCGATTGGAATACCGGCAAACACTTCCCTCCATTCTATTGGCCAATGTACAGTCACTTAATAACAAGATGGATGACCTCCCATCACAGATTTGCTACCAGCAGGAGTCTCGTAACAGCAACATGTTATTAACAAAATGTCTCTGTTACTCTGAAACACGGCTATCAGACAAGACACCCCCCATGGCTATCCAATTCAATGGATTCTCCATTCACTGAGTGGACAGGACATCGGATTCAAGGAAATACAGAGGGGTATGGGTATGTCTCTTTATCAACAACAGATGGTGTACAGACTGAAGCGCAGTGGAAGTCTCAACCTATTGTTCACCTGTCTTGGAATACCTGATGGTCAAATGCAGACCCTTCTACCTCCCGAGAGAGTTTTCATCTGTTATCGTGACTGCTGTATATATTCCAACTCAGGGCACACTCTATATATTCCTCAACAACAACAAGCTTGGCAAATCAGATCATGTCTCTATATACCTGCTTCCTGTAAATGAACAGAAGCTTCAACTTGTGACTCTATAGAGAAATGGTCCTCCGAAACAGAGGCTAAGTTACAGGACTGTTTGCTAGCTCTGACTGGAATATGTTTTGGGGACTCCACTGACAGCGTCGATGAGCTAACCACCTCGGGTTTCATCAGGAAAAGCATCGCTGGCTTTGTCCCCACAGTGAAGGTTCACTGCTTCCCCAATCAAAAGCCCTAGATTAACACTGAGGTATGCGCTAAGCTAAAGGACAGACACACATAGGGCCGTTGCAGCCAACTCCGAGGCGACAGCTGCGGACACGAACATGTACCAGAACTCTCGCTACGACCTCCGCAGATCCATCAAACAGGTAAAAGGACAGTATAGGAACAAGGTGGAATCCTATTACACTGGCTCCGACGCTTGACACGTGGAAGGGGATACAGTCCATTGTGGATTACAAAGGTAGCCGTGATCTATCCAACAATGGCTCTCTACTAGACGAACTCAATACATTTTATGAACACTTCGACAAAAACAACACAGAGCCGTGCACGAGGGCCCTCGCCATCTCAGAGGACTGAATAATCTCTCTCTCCGGGGCCAACGTAAGGTCAACACTCACAAGGCCACAGGGCCAGACGATATTCCAGGGGGAATTCTCAGAGCATGCAGACCAGCTGGCAGGCATCTTCACGGTCATTTTTGTGGGTGCACACCCCTTTCCACATCGACAGGGCCACAGTGGGTCAAGAGCTTCAAGTTCCACGGTGTCCACATCACTGAAGACTTAACATGGTCCTCTCACACCCCAGAATAGACCCCAGAAACCGAGACATGAACTATTCTCCATGCTCCCATTCTGCAGGCGGTACCGGTATATCAAGGCTCAGACAAACAGACTCCCAAACAGCTTCTATCCCCTTGCCATAAGACTGTTAAATGGCTAACAACCACTCCCTCTCCCACAGACTGTCCACAGTGAATCTATACCCATGCACAGGTCTCTACCCACTCAGACACAACCTACAATGCTGCTAAAATGATTATTGATTGCCATAACCATTAGTATTTATCTATTTATCCTGCTACTGGTGACCATTACTCCTGTTTACATATAGATTTCACCATTAGTATATTACCATAAATATTTATATATTCCAGCTACGAGTCTCTTTTCAGCCCTGTTTACATGTATTTCCTACTACTAGTCAATTGTCAGTCCCCCTGCACATTAAATAAGGTACTGGCACTGGCCTGCATTCTCGTGTTCTCATCGTAGTTCTTCTCTGGTTTAATTCGTACTTTAAAAGAATATACACTACCGTTCAAATGTTTGGGGTCACTTAGAAATGTCTTCATTTTTATAAGAAAACAGCTTTTTTTGTCCATTAAAATAACATAGAATTGATCAGAAATACAGTGTAGACATTGTTCATGTTGTAAATGACTATTGGAGCTGGAAACTACTGATTTGTAAAGGAATATCTATATAGACGTACAGAGGTCCATTATCAGCAACCATCACTCCTGTGTTCCAATGGCATGTTGTGTTAGCTAATCCAACTTTATCATTTTAAAAGGCTAGTTGTTCATTAGAAAACCATTTTTCAATTATGTTAGCACAGCTGAAAACTGTTGTCCTGATTAAAGAAGCAATACAATTGGCCTTCATTAGACTAGTTGAAACTGAAGATCTTGTATAACGCTGTGCACTACTCCCTTCACAGAACAGCGCAAACTGGCTCTAACCAGAATAGAAAGTGGGAGGCCCCGGTGCACAACTGAGCAAGAGGACAAGTACATTAGAGTGTCTAGTTTGAGAAACAGACGCCTCACAAGTCCTAAACTAGCAGCTTCGTTAAAAAGTACCCGCAAAACACCAGTCTCAACGTCAACAGTGAAGAAGGCGACTCCGGGATGCTGGCCTTCGAGGTAGAGTTGCAAATCAAGAGCCATATCTCAGACTGGCCAATAAAAATAAAAGATTAAGATGGGCAAAAGAACAGGAAGAGGAACTCTCTATATTTATGTATTCATAAATATATGAATAAATACATGAAACAGAAAACAAACAGCAAACGCGGTTTCTAACTTGACCGTGGTTAATCTCCTCCACACTTTTCTCTTGTTCCCATTGATTTGTTCTCTTGGCCCCTCTCTCTGCTTTGCCGGTAGTGGGTGAATGAGTGCGCGTGTGTACATGAGCATGCGTGCGTGTCAGGGCCTTAACTTCTCTCCCTTGCTTGGCCAGTGGTGTATCTGCTCCAGCTTCTTCACACAGATCTGTACAGAATTATCCTCATTAAACTGGATCCCATCCACATTAAACGTATTGATCTCCCCTGCACCATCTCCCAGCTCAAGACTTCCTCCTCCACCTCTCTCTCACTCTCTCTCTCCCTCTCTCTCTCTCTCTCTCTCTCTCACTCTCTCTCACCCCCCTCTCTCTCTCTCTCTCTCTCACACCCCCCTCCCTCTCTCTCTCTCTCTCTCTCTCTCTCTCTCACACCTCTCTCTCTCTCTCTCTCTCCCTCTCTCTCTCTCTCACCCCCTCTCTCTCTCTCTCTCTCTCACACCCCCCCTCTCTCCCTCTCTCTCACTCCCCTCTCCTCTCTCTCTCTCAGTCTCTCTCACACCCTCCTCTCCCCCCTCTCTCTCTCTCTCACTCTCTCTCACCCCCCTCCCTCTCTCTCTCTCTCACCTCTCTCTCTCTCTCTCCTCTCTCTCTCTCTCTCTCTCTCTCTCTCTCTCTCTCTCTCACCCTCTCTCCCTCTCTCACCCCCCCCCTCTCTCTCTCTCTCTCTCTGTGTGTCTCGCTCTGTGAAGCCAAGAGCCCACCTCACCTCCGCTCTGTGTTGTTTGCTCATTTATAGTCACGGTTCCCAAAATGCAATATCAACGCCCTCTACTCTGAACTGCGTGGTGCTAGCATCCCACAAGCTATAATTACGCACACACACATGCATTCAAAAACACACACACACACACACACTAATTACCCTCCTTTCTGGTACAAATGTACTCAGACACACAGGGGGACGGGAGGCATGTTTTAGATTCCATTCAATTCCAGGAAAACATTTTAATCACAGACCTTTAATTGTGGTGATGAGTGTGATGACTGAACCAGAGGAGGGAAACACAGACCTGATTGTTGAGTGTAACAACCTCACTCTCTCTTACAGGCAAACAAACGGTGAGCGTATGGATGGGTCCAAATGGCATCCTGTTCCCTATATAGTGCACTACTTTTGACCAGAGCCCTGGTCCCTGCATTTGGGAAGCATCCAATGAGTGGCCCCTGCGACAATCCTTCATCTGAATAACTGCAGTTATTCTAATGAAGCATAATTACAGCAGACACTGTTAATTAACAGGATCATCATGTGAGCACATTGTATCTGTTCATTAGCATTATCCACAGACATACACAAAGTGGAGGAGACCCTCTGGAAAATTAAACTCAATCAGCAACCCTTAGAAGGTGCTTAGTTTTCTCGGAAAACCAAACAACTTTCTTGGACAACCACAGAAACATTAACACAAACAAATTACCTTAACCTCTTTCGAGGAACAACACCTTGTGACCCCTACTCTCCCTCGTCATGTAGTTATAGCGAGAAAGAGAGAGAAGAGAGAAAGCAGGGAAAAGAACGAGAGAAACAGAAAGAGAGAGGGCGGGAGAGGAATATCTAGAGAGAGAGAGAGAGAGAGAGAGAGTAGTTCATATCATTATATCATTAGCATCAGTCTCAGGCACAGGAGGTCGGCGAGAAGGGTTTGTTGTAATGGCTGGAGCGGAATGAGTGGAATGGTATCAAAAACATCAAACACATAGTTTGATGCGATTCCATTTGTGCCATTCCAGACATTATTATGAGCTGTCCTCCCCCCAGCAGGCTCCACTGGTCCCAGAGCACCATCAACCTTAAGCCCAAAGGCCGGCAGATGGCGATATTGAGTCTTTTAATATTACCATCCAAATTGAATGCATGCAGTCGGCTATAAACTTGTATTCCCCGTGGACCAAATTGTACATTCAGGCTGCTCAGTGAGGGCTACCGAGTGGTTGTTATGTGGAAAGAGGAGCCGAGGTTTAGCCTTGTTTCGATGTGCTGGCGTTTTCTGTGTCTGATTATTTTTGTTTCTCTCTTGCTCCTCTTCTGGACTGCCCTCTCACTCCCTCTTTATAAACGGGTCATTTGAAAGCATGATTATTATCGAAAATAGTATTATGAGGTGATGTAATCTTCCAGTCTCCAACTGACAGTGGAGTACCTGTCCCTCCAGCGCAGCTCTCCACATGAGTCTACAGCGCCCTCTACAGCATGGCTATGGCAGCACACGTGTTACGTGTGCCTATGGCTCTTTTTAACCCTTCATCTTTCTCCCCTCGTGCGCTTTATTTGGAATGTAATTACAGTTTTTTTTCCCCTGAATGCTGAAACACCAGCGGTGATTCTTGAAGTCTCTGAAACCATTTACACTTGTCGCCAATGCGTTTTCCAGGTGTGCCAAACTGAATGCACGATCTCTGCTTTACACTCGGGCTGTAATTTTTAGAACTCACTTTTTTTTTGTTGCAAAACTGTAAACACAACTCACTGCTTTACAGTCAGTTTGCAATTTGATAACGCACTTCTAGCAAAACCGTAAACATGGGCCTCTACGTTGCTACGCTATTTCGCCACTTGCCTTTCCACATTGACACGTGAAAAGACTTCTAGATAATGAGTTCACTTACAAATCAGAGCTTGAGCACTATAAATAGGCCACAGGTAAACATTTGGTTTGGACAACAATGGAGGCCAATATTGGTCAGAGAGTAAGAGGGGTGAGAACTAGAGGAGGAGGATGAGGAGATGAAGAAGGAGGAGAAGGAAGGTGAAGTAGGACGGGGAAGAGGAAGGGGAGTCAGGAACACAATAACTGATTAATTCAGAGCGACTGTGGTTGACCATGTTGTCAAGCATGGGATGAGCATGAGGGAGGCTGGGCAACAGGACCACATAATGGCAGATAACACCATATTCCAAAACGTCGACAGAGTGAGTCTCTCTGCACTGTCTCGTCTACTGAAACACACTAGAATGAGGATGAAGCAGCTGTACAGAGTCCCTTTTGGAAAAAACTCAGACCGTGTAAAACAATTGAGATATTTGCAGGTAAGCTATACTATCCTATCATTGGTACTGGATCTGGAAGTGTATGGTGCTACATCGTATTGACTGATCCCTGTCTTTTCGTACTGTGCTACATTTGTTTTTTCTTGTCTCTTTCAGAGTGTCATGGAGCTAGAAGCAGATGCAGTGCATCATGAGATAATATATGTGGACGAGGCCGGTTTCAGCCTTGCAAAATCAACATCCCGGAACAACGTGGTGGCAACATAACAATGTGTGCAGCTATTAGTCAAAACACCCACTTCTACAGGCAATGGAGGAGGCTTTTGCAAGACATGCTGGTTTGGTGTAAGGTTTTGTGGTTAGTATGTAGAGTTTTGTAAAAAAAAATAGCCTATATTTTCAAAGCAATCAGGAAAAAAAAACCTGCACACTGCTCTTTAATAAGCTCATCGGCTCACGGCTTATTAAATTTCTGGACACCCTACACAACAAACTAATCCTAATGACCAAGAGCCAGAGTGTTATCATCTGGGACAATGTTAGTTTCCACCGGGCTTTGGTCTGGCAATGGAGGAGGCTTTTGCAAGACATGTAGTAGAGTTTTGTAAAAAAAAATAGCCTATATTTTCAAAGCAATCAGGAAAAAAGAAACCTGCACAGTGATACTATCAAATGTTTTCCTAGTGTGTTTTGGTTTATTTCAGTGATACTAACTCAGTGTTTGGCTCAGAAAGCAGTGATGAGCATTGGTTTCTTTTCCCCCTGATTTTATTCAACTGTTACCATGCACTTGCAAAAAAGATAGATGTACTCTAGCGTGTATGCGGTGTGAGTGTGCACGGGCCTGTCCTTGTTCTGCATTGCTTTTATCCTGTAACCACTTTTTTTCCCTCTTTCATAAATAATAATAAAAAGAACCATAAATGTACTGTCTGTTTGTGGTTCCGGGATTGTAATGAACCTTGGTTCACACCCCCAGAGGACTAGACGTGACTACGTTAACCAGATATTGAGTCCAAGACAACCCCAGAACAGTAATGACATCTCATTTTATATCGCTGATGTACAAACCTGTTTTCATTCTCATAATGAGCACCATGAACACTTGCTGTTCTCTTATCCCCCCCCCCTCCTGAGGGGGTAACACAGCCTCAGACCGGTAGGGGAGAATACAAGAGGAGAACCTGCAAAGGGATACATTAAACTAGATGAGATTCAAACTGACCTGGTCCCAGATGGCTGTCTTCTAAATTCATTACCTACAGCTGTTGGAATTGCAAGTGCATCTCTCTAAAGTTGATCTCCTATAATGTGTAAGGAGGTACAGCAGGCAACCATATTAGCAAAATGGTACAGTAGCTATTTGGCACATTGCAGTGGAACTGCAGTACATTAATACTAGGCAGAGAGGAGGCAAGCAGTTCATTTACATACCGCCCACCTTATATCCCTCACACTGTGGGCACAGCTAGGGAACAGAAGGGACTGCGTACGACACACACTTGGCTGGGTGTATTGTTCCTGAGGCTTTGCTTTGTCATCAAATTAGCTGTAATTACTAGACTGTACAGTATATTCTCACAGATCTAGGCACACTGCCTGCCAATGTTAGTTTCACCTTTTTAATATGGCCACTGCTGCCTATGTTGCTGTTTATGGGGCTTATTGTAAATACCGCACACACCACAACAGTCAACTTTTCATTGCCGAATTGGTTGAGAAGGTTTTCAAAAGCAAGACAAAACAGCAGCAGAGCAATAAAACTAGAATCTCATTTGGATTGGATTCCGTCAATGCCACGACCAGCTCAGTATGTGTGTGTGTATCTTCTAGTGCATTATGAAAACCTCACATTGAAGCTGTTTTGATTTGATGACAGCCATAAAGACAGAGGCGTTATGAAGCGAGGAGATAGGCTTTTTGAAACGAGGAGATATGCAGCAGGGATTTGGCCCGAACTCAGTGATTTGTTAACTTATTAATTCACCATGACTGACCGTGTTGCACCGATGTGGATTTGGTGGAATGTGAAGCTTTGAAGAGATGAACAATATCAACTTCGGGCCTATGGATGATTCCTCACGAGACTAGAACAACAAAAGGAACATTTTTGGATTTTCACAAAAAGTCATCTATAGACGGGTCCTTCGGACGAAGGATTTTTTAAACATTGTTTTGACATTTTAGTCTTACCTAGACCTTTAAGACTCCATAATGTTTCATCTGTGTGTGCTCTGTAGTATTTGGAATTCAATAAACATTTTCTTACATTAATATATTAGTATTGAAAAATATAAACATGAACATTGAAAATACAATTTTATATTTGGCTAATATTTCCATATACTGGCACAAATGTTCCAACTTCAATTAATGATTTCTGAATTATGCTTTAAGACAACAATCCTTCCTCTAAAACGACCCTTCTGTGGATACAATTTTGCGAAAATAAAAAAGAATCATTGCTTCATGAGGAATCACCCGTATCTAAGGCTATAGATCCCTGTAGTAGACACTTCTCTAATTCGTAAGTGTGTGTAACATGATCTCAAGTCAGTTCTTCTTTATAATGACGGCCTACACCGGCCAAACCCAGACCACGCTGGACCAATTGTGCGACGCCCTATGGGACTCCCAATCACAGTCGGTTGTAAAACAGCCTGGATTCGAACCAGGGTGTCTGTAGTGACACCTCTAGCACTGAGATGCAGTGCCTTAGACTGCTGCACCAATTGTGGTTGGTTCGGTTTCGGTAATTATTCTGAATAGGGTCAAGGTTTCGGATAGGGTTAAAACAAAACAAAATAAAACTAGTGCCTATCACTAGGATTCAACACAAGACCCTTGGAGCCGCCCCTGTCCACAACACACTAGCAAAACCCAAGCCTGCTTGATGGTAATAGCACTGACTGTTGCCCCCATTGGCCGGTTCTGAAAGCATCTCCCGACGTCCTGGGTACCTGAACAGACAGCAGAGTTGGAAGTGGATCTTGAGATACCTGACTGGTGTGTGTGTGTCTTTGATCTGTGTGGTCTATTGGTTCCCTTTCTCAGTGGGTCATCATAACAGGAGAGAGTGAGGGAGTGAAGGACAGGAAGGGGACTTCAAGGGACACGTAACTATTCCTTTCCTCCTCCTCCTCTTCTCAGACACCCTGGGAGAATCCCAAATGGTTTTGCTCTTTTCCTTTCTCCCGTCCTCTCCTTGCCTCTTTTTTGAAAAAGGTCAAAGGCTAACCGAGGAGCGGAGGCGAGGAGAGGAAACGTAGAAATAAATACTCTTGAAATGAGACTCTTCTTCTCCGCTCGCACGTCACCAGACAAATTACGTTTGCAGGGGTTGGAATCCCCAAATAAATGTGTAAAGTGATCAAAACAAATGTAGCTAGTTGTGGCAGACAACAGCATATGTTTTTAAATGTGTGCATGCTCTTCTCCATTGAGAAAACAACAGCTTGTGGTAGATGTAATTCATTGGACATGATTTGGAAAGGCACACACCTGTCCATATAAAGATCCCACAGTTGACAGTGGATGTCAGAGCAAAAACCAAGCCATGAGGTCGAAAGGAATTGTCCGTAGAGCACCGAGACAGGATTATGTCGAGGCACAGATCTGGGGAAGGACACCAAAACATTTTTGCAGAATTGATTGTCCGCAAGAACACAGTGGCTTCCATCATTCTTAAATGGAAGAAGTTTGGAACCACCAAGACTCTTCCTAGATTTGGCCGCCCGGGGAAACTGAGCAATCAGGGGAGAAGGGCCTTGGTCAGGGAGGTGACCAAGAACCCGATGGTCACTGACAGAGCTCCAGAATTCTGTGGAGATGGAAGAACCTTCCAGAATGACAACCATCTCTGCAGCACTCCACCAATCAGGCCTTCATGGTAGAGTGGCCAGGCGGAAGCCACTCCTCAGTAAAAGGCACATGACAGACTGCTTGTAGTTTGCCATAAAGCACCTAAAGGACTCAGACCATGAGAAACAAGATTCTCTGGTCTGATGAAACCCAGATTGAACTCTTTGGCCTGAATGCCAAGCATCACGTCTGGAGGAAACCTGGCACCATCCCTATGGTGACGCATGGTGGTAGCATCATGGCTGTGGGGATATTTTTCAGCGGCAGGGAATAGGTGACTAGTCAGGAGTGAGGGAAAGATGAATGGAGCAAAGTACAGAGAGATCCTTGATGAAAACCTGCTCCAGAGCACTCAGGACCTCAGACTGGGGCGAAGGTTCACCTTCCAACAGGACAACAACCCTAAGCACACAACTTAGACAATGCAGGAGTGGCTTCGGGACAAGTCTCTGAATGTCCTTGAGTGAACCAGCCAGAGCCCAGACTTGAACCCGATCTAACATCTCTGGAGAGACCTGAAAATAGCTGTGCACTGACGCTGCCCATCCAACCTGACAGAGTTTGAGAGGATCTGCAGAGAAGAATGGGAGAAACTCCACAAATACAGGTGTGTCAAGCTTGTAGCGTCATACCCAAGAAGACCCGAGACTGTTATCTCTGCCAAGGGTGTTTCAACCAATTACTGAGTAAAGGGTCTGAATACTTATTTAAAATGTGATATTTCCGTGTTTTTTTTGTGCAAAAATGTCAACAAATCGGTTTTTGCTTCGTCATTATGGGTTATTGTGTGTAGATTGATGGAGGGGGGGGGGAAGCAATTAAATCAATTTTAAAATAAGGCTGTAACGCAACAAAATGTGGAAAAGGTCAATGAGTGTGAATACTTTCTGAAGGCACTGCAGATTCCATGTCACAATAAGTTGACAAATTAGGTTGAAACAACGTTGATCAATCAGTTTGTGCCCTGTGGGTCCCTGCGGTCCAAAATCGTCTCTGGTTTGATCATCAGGGCAAGACTTGGAAGTCTCCTCCACACCTGTCGCCACAAGTACCTCATCCAGGTCAGGCTCAACTTCAGAGCAATCACTACTGCCGAACGACTCTTAAATTCTCAAGGTTCTCAAGAGAGCGATTAGATTCATAAGTAAGTTTACTTGATTTGTACTCAGGAGACAATGGTTTGTAGTTAGTGCCATTGTGTCGTCACACTTCTCTCTCCACAATACCTGTCAACCAGAGCTTCTTCTATGATATATTGACGATTGCACATTTTAATGTACTTCCTGCCACCTACTGTACGGGATGGAAACAGGATTTCCCCCAGAAACTTGAACAAACTACATCAAATAAAATACATCAAACAACTTTACTGTTAAAAAAATCCCTGCACAGGCTGAAGGGGAGCTTGGGAGGGCGGGCCGTTTTCCAGCCCCAGTACCCCTTGCAAGTCTTCAGATTTAAAATCCTTAAGTTCCAAAAACTTTTCTGCCACAGCCCCAATTTTCAGTTTCTTAGACTTCTTTGAGACTTGAGCCGTACAGTTTACAGCTGTGGCAATGAGTGCCACAAAATCCACCTTTTTAACACACAGGGTATCTTTTGACTGGCAGCAAACATGTACTACAGCCTGTGGTGCTTCCACTATCATATCTTCACTAGCATCACTTGTTTTCTCAATTCTTTTAATCGCCTTCGCCTCTGACATTAGATTGGCCGCTCTAACTTTTGCCACCTCAATCTCCTTCACAGGGCACTCCAGGAACTGATCCCCACCACAATTGCAACACCGTCATCCTTCCACGCACTGTTCTTTAGTATACTCCGTCCTTCTACACACGGTTCTTTAGTATACTCTGTCCTTCTACACACTGTTCTTTAGTATACTCCGTCCTTCTACACACTGTTGTTTAGTATACTCAGAGCAGACAAGCCTAAGCTGGTGACAAGTTTAGCCCCCCCCCGGCCCCACACACACACGCTTCGGGTTGCAACCATTTACCTACAGTTCTATTTTACTTCAGCACGCTAGGTGGCGGTATGATTCGTTTGTGGCGTGGAGACACGAAGTCAGAAACCGGAAACACGCGACCATCGTCATCTGCAGGAAAAATAACAACAAAACATTTCGTCACTGTGTAGCTTTGTTGGAGACATTTTAACAGTGTCGAGCGCTTTTAATCTTTAACTCGTGTTCTGCCCTCGCTTCATGGTAAGCTTTTAAACACCATATTCGTTGTTCAATAACATGATACAGCTGTTACGATGAAAAATAACTGCAGCAGATAGAGAGCCAAATTTGCTTGAGTTATTCACTGGCTGGGTTTGTTTACCAGGCTAGCTAACTTATTTTCGCTTGGGGGGGAAAAAACACGTTGACGGTGCCGCTTCTAAACCGTGGTCGGTGATGTTTCCTTTCTCTTTCTCTTTTGTTTCAATCAGGGTGCCTAGCCCTGGGTTTTCTTCTAAGCTATATCTACCTGGTAACATCAGCCTAACGTCACTCCTCCAACATGGCCCAACCGAGAGGAGTCAACAGTCTACAGTTCAACCAGGACCAGAGTAAGACGAGAGTAGTCTACTCTGTGAAGCCAGACAGAGATCTGTAGAGTACATTACTTGTGTCAGTCTTATTCTTGTTTCAGACAGTGTACATTGATCAGTGTACCTACCCCTCCCTCCCCAGGTTGTTTCTGTTGTGCCATGGAAACCGGTGTCAGGATCTACAATGTGGAGCCTCTTATAGAGAAGGGGCACCTTGGTGAGTGGAATTCAGACCTGTGGTACGAGCGATCTGTGTGTTCGCATACTGTGTGTGTGTGATCATCCTGTGCTTG
Organism: Oncorhynchus masou masou; assembly: GCF_036934945.1. Lineage (NCBI taxonomy): Eukaryota > Metazoa > Chordata > Actinopteri > Salmoniformes > Salmonidae > Oncorhynchus > Oncorhynchus masou. The sequence goes on from NC_088219.1 coordinate 36,959,807, forward strand.
TGTGTCAGACCATGAGCAGGTGGGTAGTGTGGCCCAGTGTTCAATGCTGCATCGCTCCAACCTGCTGGCTGTAGTAGGAGGTGGAGTCAACCCCAAGTTCTCTGAGATCTCAGGTGAGTGGATGAGCGGACCACATATTTGATTGAATTACTGATTAGACTTGATTTTCCAAACTACTAAGGGTGTTGAAGAGCAGAGATAAACTTTACACATGCTCAGATACTCCGTATGACTGTGAGAGCAAATTCCTGCATTGCGCTCATCTCAATGTCTGCAGTGCAGGTCATGGAAATGTCAAATTGCTGGGTCTCAGTTTAAATTATGGCAGTGACTGGGACTGATTGTATTTAGATTTTAGAACATGTTTGATAATGATTCCAATGTATTGTTTTCATTTAATTCAAAACCGAATATATTTTTTAAAATCCTAGTGTTGATCTGGGATGATGCTCGGGAGGGGAGGGACCCCAAGGACAAGCTAGTGCTGGAGTTTACCTTTACCAAGCCTGTTCTGGCCGTACGCATGAGACACGACAAGTGAGTTACTATCTGTTTAGTAACATTCTCCTGAACAAGCCCCAACTTTCCATAGAGCACCCTGTAGTGTGTTGTTTTACTACCCCTTTTCTCCCTCTGCTTTCTCACACTTCAACCCCTCCCCTCGCTTACTCGCTTTCTCTCTCTCTCTCTCTCAGGATCATCATTGTGTTAAAGAACAGGATCTATGTCTACAGTTTCCCTGACAACCCTGTGAAACTGTTTGAGTTTGACACCAGAGACAACCCTAAAGGTACAAACACATACACACATATACGCACATGCTCCTGGTTATGTTTATCTGATAGACGTGTAGATACCCCCCTCTCCCTCTCTGTAAGGACTGTGTGACCTGTGCCCCAGTCTGGAGAAACAGCTGCTGGTCTTCCCTGGACATAAGTGTGGAAGTCTACAGCTTGTGGTAATTAATCCATTTCATTTAAAAGTGTATTGCATGGTACTACACTAACTATGTTGGTTTATAAGCTGTTCATAAAGCACACCTTCACATGTCATTCCATCGACTGATGGATTCCTAGTGTTGAAGACTATCTGCCCTTTCGAAACTGCTCTGTGTGTGCTGATAATTTTTCACATTACACATGAGGTCCCAGTCAGTCAGTGTTGAACTCTCTCCCTCTCTACGCTCCAGGACCTTTCCAACACCAAGCCTGGCACATCGTCCGCCCCCTTTACCATCAACGCCCACCAGAGTGAGATCGCCTGCCTGGCGCTCAACCAGCCTGGCAGCGTCGCGGCCTCGGCCTCCCGCAAGGGTACCCTCATCAGACTGTTTGATACTACCACCAGAGACAAACTAGTGGAGCTGCGCAGAGGAACAGACCCTGCTACACTCTACTGGTACTGGGGGCGGAGAGAGAGAGGAAGGGGGGGGTGGGGTGGAAGTGATGCTGAGTGTCTCATCACTTCTCTTTCTTGCTCTCTCTTACCAGCATCAACTTCAGTCATGACTCTTCGTTCCTGTGTGCCTCCAGTGACAAGGGCACTGTTCACATCTTTGCTCTCAAAGATACTAAACTCAACAGACGCTCAGCGTAAGATGCACGCATGTGTGTGTTTGAGAGAGAGTTTCGTTGTGTGGTTTAGCATTCCATTTGAGATAATATTTCAATCCTTGTACTCAGTGTCATATGCCAATGACAGATGACACGGAATACAAGAAGTGGAATTTTAGCTAAAAAGACTGGCAACCAGGCTAGTGTTTGTGCGTACCTCAATTCCAAATTTGACAATTTACTGTTCATGGCATGTTTATGCCACTATCACCACTCTTCCCCTCTCTACAGGTTGGCTCGTGTGGGGAAGGTGGGCCCAGTGATTGGTCAGTATGTGGACAGCCAGTGGTCATTGGCCAGTTTCACCGTTCCGGCAGAGTGTGCCTGTATCTGTGCGTTTGGGAAGAACACCTCTAAAAACGTCAACTCTGTCATCGGTCAGTCCTCTAAGCAACTAGAGAGCAATGTTTCATATCTATCAATCAATATAGTTATTGTCCTACATGTAGTTGGAACATTCATTGTACTGTGGGTATTAACAGTATATTTATTTAATTTATACGATTAAAGCTGTGTCGTGTAAAATTGTAATAATAGTTTTAAATATGTTTTTTTTTCTCTGCATTCCTCCCGTTTCTAGCTATCTGTGTTGACGGGACGTTCCATAAATACGTGTTCACCCCTGATGGTAACTGTAACCGAGAAGCCTTTGACGTTTACCTGGACATCTGTGATGATGACGACTTCTAAGAGGATGGAGAGAGGGAAGAAGGAGAGAGGGGGGGGGGGGGGCATGGGAGAAGAGATCTGGTGATAAATGTGATAATGGTAGGTTGGATTTAGAATCAGACAGAGGTGAAGCAGATGTTGTACAGAACAAAATACAGGCGTGTGAAAAGGGTCTGTTTAACGTGATTGCATCGTGTTCTTATTGTAACCAAGTGTATTTAAAAATGTATGAAGATTAAAAACATTTTACGATGACTGATGGCTTGTCTGTGGTCCCCTTTTGAGTTAATAAATTAAGCCTGTTCAAATGTGGTGTAGTCACTTCCAGGACACGCACAGATACAGGGTGCAATTCATATTATAGGAAAATAATAAACAATTGAGGCGAATATTTTTAAAGGGCGTTCATTGGTTTCGACCTGGGGACACGTCAACCCCTCGTGACTGCCATGTTGAGCAACAGCGTAACAAAAAGCGGATGTTCTTAGCTAGGACAATATTTTATCAAGCTAGCTAACGTCAGTTGGTCAGATTTTTCCACTTTCACTTCTTGAAAAATAGTAAGTGATCCCGGAAAAACTGACATCGAGGGACTTAAGTTGTTAAAAAAAATTGTTCCGGTGCCGTAACATCGTCGCTTGACTATTGAACAGGTAACGTTAACTGGTCCACAATTTGTATTTATTTATATTCTTACACTAGCTAGCTCGCTAACGTTAGAACATTGTTTTCTGTGACAGTCCATATAACGTTAGCGAGCTAGCTAGTATTTCGATGATAAATGAGTAAAGTTAGCTAACGATTTTGTCGTATATCTGCGTACTTGGTTGGCATCAATCAACATGAGCCGTTAGCCTAGCTGTTTGACAGTTCTTGATAGTCGGCAGTGCAGCGTGACCAGTCAGCAGATGGCTAGTTCGCATACACTGCCTGCTAGCCAAAATAGATTCCGACCCTATTTTTGCTTACAATTGCACTGGGGTCTGACCGTTTTCCTGTTTAGATTAAGACACAGCGGAGCAAGTGCGAGATTAAGGCTCAGAAAATGTACCTCAATCCAGGGATGAGAAATGCATTATACTCCGAATTGTCTCATTATCCTAACCATTACAATAAGATTGAACTACTCATAGTTTTCTCGGAAAACTGCCCTTGTCATCATGCTAGGTAGCAGAAGCCATTTTGGGATGTCAGTGTTAGCCAATCAGCTCATTTGTTGTTAAATGCAACGTGCCATTCCATAATGGCTGCTGTGGCTACTGCTAGTTAGCATGAGGACAAATGGCAGTTTATTAAAAACTAGCAGTCTTTCCGGTGTAACAGTTGGAATAATGGGACAATTTGGAGAAAAACTAATTTCTCATCCCTGGATTGAGGTAGGTTTTCCGAGCCATACAATTGTGCTCACTCAGCTGTCTCTAATCAGGAAGTCTGTCTGACCCTAACTCAATTGTGGACAAAAAGAGGGTTACCTTAACGTAAACTCACTCACTTTTGTACATCGCCTTGGTCCGTACAACTGTCCTTATTTTAGCGCCCCAAAAACGTAATACTTCCAGGTCAACTGTAATGTCAATACCATTGTAAAGCACAATTTCTCCCCATTCCAACAGAATCAATTACATGACCTAAACGCTGCCCGTTTCTGCACGATTCAAGAAGGCAATGAGCCCCGTCGGGTCTTTAAAAAAATGGCGGGTGGGGAAGCGAAACTAATGCGTGGTAGTGAGAAGGAGCGATGTCGTGTGGGAAAACGGCTTTTTTTTCACTCGATCTGTCCAATTTATCACCTTATCGCCTCTAAAATGCAAATAAAACACTATAAAGAGTTTATATAATGTGTCATTTACATACCTATTTGTCGAATTTGAATCGGGTTTTTAGGGCTGTACTAAAGTGATCTTAGAAGTAAACAACGGCTTTGAGAATGATGATGCATGCAAAAAATGACTAGGTATCCCCCCTTAGGTCACTGTCCATTTCTTGTTTTTGTAAGGATGATAGAAGTGCTACAGCTGGTGGAGAGATTGTAAGACAGAAATAGTTGCTTTATGCGTGCTGTATGTTACGACATGACACGTTGGAGGGTCCGTTTTTAAAAACTTTTCTCCAATACTATAGAGCCATTACCATGTCGATCAAAGCTTGAATAGAAACCTAGTTCACACCCCCGATTTTGAAGTCAACACAGTCGCTACAGTCCCATTTAGTTTTCTTTGTAGCCTCATTTGAATGTTGCAGTTGTGCACATTTGTACAGAAGGGGGTGAGTTTACTTACCTTATACTCCAAAGACCTTGCAATTTCTGTTTAGAGATGAATTGGCTTTGGCAGCCAAACACTCCATCTAAGTGTGAATTAATTCTCAAGTGCGGTATGGTTCTGGGAACATAAAACCCTCTACTTTCATATCACATCAAAATAATTTCCCAAATGCAAAATATACACTTACTGTTTCAACTGGATTTATTTTTCAGTGACAACATGTTTGTGGCTTCAGTCTTATATTTAAACACAGGTGTTCGGAGACGCAGATGGCTAATTAGCACAGGTAGGCCTCTGTCTTCAGGCTGTTTTCCATAAACAAATGCTGTGACATGGAAATATGACTGTGTAGGAACCATAACCCAATAGACGGGTTGGTTGTTTAGCAACAAAACCGACGAGTGTGTGCAACTATGGGGCAAAACAAGCGGGCTTAGATTGACAACATGTAAACTATATTTTGTCTCCAGCGTTTATTGAAAGCATAAATACATTTGCACAATGAGCACTTGTTGTTTCTCAAATACCTCGTTACAGTTGTTGGTTAGCTGGCTAGTGAATTTTTGCCATATTAGCATAGGCGTGCCATCTGTCAAAACGGCTCAAAACAAAACCTTGGTATCCAGAACAAGATAAAACTCAAACGTGCCACCTACGATTCCCCGCGTGGCAGCTTCTTGCCATTTTGTTTCTCGCTGATGAGAGATATGTTTTTAACGTTCAGAACGAGCATTGGGGCTCTGAACAAAAAATCCCCCAGCTAGAAGATACTATCATCAATAGGTGCTAAAGGCAAAGATTTTTTATAACTTACCCAAGATGGACCACAGCCTCTCATTTCCAATGGAAGCAAATTTATTATAGTGGGCAGAACAAGCAAGGCGGTGGACAGAGCCAAGCATGAGCTAGTGAGATCCGTTCTTGCATTTATTTGCATATTTCTGTTAGGGAATGCCGACTCTGACGTGTGCGGGTGCAATAACTCAATTCGCCCTTGCACTCCTTCTAACCAACACAATTTTGTAAAACTTTGGCAAAGGGTAAAGTCTACAAATCTTGGTCTAGTCTGTTCGTAACAGATTCTAGTACAGAAAACAGTATTGAGATCAAATGTTTCATCAATGACAAAATTAGCAGAATGACAGCCAAAATCCACATCTTCTTCCACAGCTGGCAACTGTGCTTCCTCTCAACACTATATTTGGTGACTAGTGGTAATGCTAACCAGATGCTTCAGATTTATTCATTCGGTGAAACATCTGGCTCATTGTTCTCAGTGCTAAAGGTAGTTAGCGTCTGAATGAGTTAATCTGACCCCAGTGCAGCTGTAAGCAAGAGTAGGGTCAGAATCTATTCTGGCTATAGTGCCAGCCTGGTAACATTACGGTCATGTTTTTTAGCTATTAGCTACAGTTAATATGATCACAATTTTAGTTGGGCCTACTTAATTAGGTCTTAACTCGCTATTCCGTTTAACGGTTTCCAGATGGCCAGTCTATTGCATTTCAATTTAGCTTTGTACATATTTAGCTAGATGGTATGCTAATTTACTAAGGGTTCTTAGGAAAGGGGTGATGGGTTTTGGATTTCTGAACTTAACATGGTATTAATCATTTGTTATAATAGAGACCTGAGGGGTGCCATGAATGTATTCAACTGAAATGTTAGTTGGGTTAAATGCGGAAGACAAGTCTGTGTTCCGTGTAAATAAGGATGTTATTGCAATTAACCCAAAAGCCGACTGTTTCGTGATGACTGACTTCCCAGTTCCAGATCCAGCTAGTTCACTCAACAGTCCTGTCTGTCTCTTCTCAGAAGAGTCACATCCCCAGGGAAGGATGGCCTCCCGTAAGAAGGTGCTGCTGAAGGTGATCATCCTCGGAGACTCTGGGTGAGTGATCGGAAGATCGTCATGGTGTTTACACAACCAGATGTCACTCATTTTGGATATTCCCAACAGACGTGTATAGGTTCTGTAGCACCCTTGCATGCGAGTGTACAACAGCCTCTGTCAAGAAGTCAGGATCTTTCTGGCACATGTAGCTGTGCAGGTCGTCAGTGGTTTCGAAGCCCTTCTCTGGCTGTTACCCTCAATCGCTACAGTTCTATATGTGCAGCTAAGTGTTTGTGTGTGTGTGTGTGTGTGTTCCTTCCCAGGGTAGGGAAGACTTCTCTGATGAACCAGTATGTAAATAAGAAGTTCAGTAACCAGTACAAGGCCACTATAGGAGCGGACTTTCTCACCAAGGAGGTGATGGTGGATGACAGGCTGGTCACCATGCAGGTGCGTCTCGTGTGCGTGTGTGTGCTGGTATATTTAAGGCATGAGAGGGTGTGGTATATGTCCAATATACCACAGCTAAGGGCGGTTCTTATGCATGATGCAAAGTGGAGTGCCTGGATACAGCCCTTAGCCGTGGTATATTGGTCATATACCACAAACCCCCAAGGTTCGTTATTGCTATTATAAACTGGTAAGAAAGTGTAATTACAGTAGTAAAAAGACCGGATTTGTCATACCCGTGGTATACTGTCTGATATACCATGGCTGTAAGCCAATCAGCATCCAGGGCTCGAACCACCCAGTTTATAATATTAGCCTAGTCATGAGTGCTTACCTCTGCTGGCTTGTCATAGTGTGCTTAAGTCGGAGATTGGGCAACTCATTCTGTGACGAGTCATATGGTTTCATTCTCTCTTTCCTTCTCTTTATTACCTCTTATGCATCTCTCACCCTTTCCCTCTCCCGCTTTCCTCCCTCTCTCCCACCCTTAATCGCTGTTTCCCCCCCTTTCTCACCCTTTCTCTTTTTCCTCCTCACTCCGATCCTCTCCCTCTCTCTCCTTTTCTCTCCCTCTCTGTGTAATCACCTTTAAAAATGATACAACAAAATACTAAAATGCCAAAAACATGGTAATCATCGTCTCTTCTCTTCTGTCAGATCTGGGACACGGCGGGGCAGGAGCGTTTCCAGTCTCTGGGCGTGGCGTTCTACCGCGGCGCTGACTGCTGTGTGCTGGTCTACGATGTCACGGCGCCCAACACCTTCAAGACACTGGACAGCTGGAGGGATGAGTTCCTGATCCAGGCCAGCCCCAGAGACCCAGACAACTTCCCCTTTGTGGTGCTAGGCAACAAGATTGACCTCGAGAACAGACAGGTTGGTATGTCTGTGTCCGTCCATTGGAGAGCCAGAACAGGCAGGTGGTGGGGCGTAGGCAGTACAGAGTCAGACTTGGTCAAATGTTTGTTGTGATTTCTACATCCCTTAACCTTCTCATGCATGAGTTCCAAATATCTCTCTAACGGTCACCCTAGCGTGAGTTTAATTTTTATTTTTTTATTACATTTATTCAATTTTTATGTGCGTGAATGCACTGTTCCAAAATGTGATCGTTACGCAACAGGACCGGTCCAACCAAGGCACTCTGCCTGCTAAATATCTACAGGCTCTGTTTTGTCCATTTTAAAGTAATTTTCTAGCAAGTTTTATTTTGTAATAAGATTTTGAATTGAGACGTGTTCTGCCCGCTCATCAATTCACACAGATGTCTGCCCTTTCACTGTATATTGTGTTGTCGTTTCTACTGTAGCACACCGTATGGAGCATCATGTATTTAACTGTTATTCACATTTTCAAGCACTGGTGACAAATAATGCATTCCTGTTCTTGCATAGATTATAATGGACACATATAATGTGTGTAGTGGAGGTCAACCGATTATGATTTTTCAACGCCGATACCGATTTATTGGAGGACCAAAAAAGCCGATACCGATTAATCGGCCAATTTTAAAATAATAATAAATAAATAAAATATATATTTTATTTTTTAAATGTATTTATTTGTAATAATCACAATTACAACAATACTGAATGAACACTTATTTTAACTTAATATAATACAATCAATTTAGCCTAACGTAAATAATGAAACAACATGTTCAATTTGGTTTAAATAATGCAAAAGCAAAGTGTTGGAGAAGAAAGTACAGGTGCAATATGTGCCATGTAAGAAATCTAACGTTTCAGTTCCTTGCTCAGAACATGAGAACATATGAAAGCTGGTGGTTCCTTTTAACATGAGTCTTCAATATTCTCAGGTAAGAAGTTTTAGGTTGTAGTTATTATAGGAATTATAGGGCTATTTCCCTCTATCATTTGTGTTTCATTAACCTTTGACTATTGGATGTTCTTATAGGCACTTTAGTATTGCCAGTGTAACAGTATAGCTTCCGTCCCTCTCCTCGCTCCTCCCTGGGCTCGAACCAGCAACACAATGACAACAGCCACCATCGAAGCAGCTTTACCCATGCAGAGCAAGGGGAACAACAACTAGAAGGCTCAGAGCGAGTGACATTTGAAACGCTATTAGCGCTCACCCCGCTAACTAGCTAGCCATTTCACTTCGGTTACACCAGCCTCATCTCGGGAGTTGATAGGCTTGAAGTCATAAACAGCGCAATGCTTGACACACAACGAAGAGCTGCTGGCAAAACGCACGAAAGTGCTGTTTGAATGAATGTTTACGCGCCTGCTTCTGCCTACCACCGCTCAGTCAGATACTTAGATACTTGTATGCTTGTATGCTCAGTCAGATTATATGCAACGCAAGACACGCTAGATAATATCTAGTAATGTCATCAACCATGTGTAGTTAACTAGTGATTATGATTGTTTTTTATAAGATAAGTTTAATGCTAGCTAGCAAATTACCTTGGCTTACTGCATTCGCGTAACAGGCTACTTGTGGAGTGCAACGAGAGAGAGGCAGGTCGTTATTGCTTTGGACTCGTGTAAGGTTGCAAGAATGGATCCCCCGAGCTGACAAGGTGAACATCTGTCGGTCTGCCCCTGAACAAGGCAGTTAACCCACCATTCCTAGGCCGTCATTGCAAATAAGAATGTGTTCTTAACTGACTTGTCTAGTTAAATAAAGGTATAAAAATAAATGTCAAATCGGTGCCCCAAAATTCCAATTGTTATTAACACTTGATATCGGCCCTAATTAATCGGCCATTCCGATTAATCGGTCAGACCAAAGATGTTATAATAAAATGTGGTAAAGAGATGGTTCACTCATCTTTCGAGTAAACTTCCAGAAGTGATGGTAAATGGACGCAACTCATCTTGTAACCTTTTTAGAAATAATTGAGTAAAACACTTTCAATCACTGGTGAGGTTCCCCGTGGTGTGATGAATTGTAAATAGTAATCACTATTAGCTAATTCATATTACGGTTTCTGTCAGGGGAGAGTTGGCTAAATATGACTGCTTGTGTTGGGGTTACTCTTTCCTCAGTTAGCGCTACGACTAATGTAGCCAAAATGTTCCCGTTTTGGATGGAAATTGTGTTGTGCTGTCTTCTGTGAATGTCTGAGCATTGCATCCAACAACAAAAAAATGCTCACATTGAGGACATAACGCTGTAAAGACAAAATGCAAAATGTTTCTGTGAGAGAAAAAAAAACTGTGGCCAGCTCGAACGCTGACTGTTGCGTCAATCGTAACTAGGGCGTTCTAAATAAGTGTTCTAGTTTGAGCGTACGCCGTAGGAACCACTGTAGAATGATTACACACCCGTGTGTTCGTACGTGCTAAAAGGATGAGTATATGCCACAGGTAGTTCCATGTAAAATGAGGAAGTATGTATGAGACACAATGGCGTTAATAATCTTCTGTTGTGTAGGTGACGACAAAACGTGCCCAGGCCTGGTGTGCCAGTAAGAACAGCATCCCCTACTTTGAGACCAGTGCCAAGGAGGCCATCAACGTAGACCAAGCATTCCAGACCATTGCTCGCAATGCCCTTAAACAGGTACACACACGAAATATAGACTCAAGCAGCCACAGGTAAACCTGTAGGCAGAGTGCCTCCAGCTGTTCAGAAACCCCCTTTCTCTCCCTGGCTGGGAAACACCTGTTAGACTGGTTCACTGAGGTTGCTGTGGAACTCATGATGTCATAGTCAAACACTGTCATCCAAAGAGGAATATTGTTTTTTGGGGGGGGGGGGTAGAATTCTTGTATTCTTGATTTGTGCACACTGTTCGTGGCTGTGTGTAATCCCGTGCTTTGTGTGTCTGTAGGAGTCTGAGGTGGAGACATATGACTTCCCAGACCAGATCAAACTGAGAGACGACCGGCCCGCCGACCCCAGCGACGGCTGCTCCTGCTGAGACCAACCAACGACGGATGGATAGAGGGGACCAGGAAGACCATGGGGTGCAGCTCAACAATTCTCCTGGTCTCTTTTACCTCCTCTGCACTGGTGTGAAAGACTGGGACAGGTGAGGCTAATTCGGAGGCCGTCTCCCACACAGCCTTCCCGTGTTTTCACGTCAGTGCAGATGAAGATGAGTCGAGGGGAGATTGAGATGCACCCCGAGGAGAGAGCCCTGGGACACACCCCCAGTACTCTCCCCTCAGTCAGCTACAGAAGACTCCAGATGAAAAGAGAGGAAAAAAAGGAAACACTTATTTTTCTTAAGTCCCTGTCTCCAATGGCGACCTGGCCGACAGGAAGGAGAGAAAGCCCCTCTTGCACAGCATCACTTTTTAACAAGGTAGAAGAATCATTGCTACTATGGAAAATACAATCATGATGCTCCTATTATAATGATTTCTAATGATGTTTTCTTGTCTTTTTGTTCTGGTTTTAATTGTTCCTTTCTATAATACTGAGGTACAGACTGCTCATCTGTCTGTTTGTGATCCAGGTAGACATTCTCCTTAACTACAGATCTAGGATCAGATTCTTGTTTTCCACAGAACCTAACCTTCACCATTGGAGGGATTAGAAGCCTGTGTCAGTGTTAAGGAGAAATGTCTACCTACTCGACTCGCTCTGTGCCTTTCATCTCATGACAAGTATTACTGTGGCAGATCTCGTATGTATGTGTGTTATTTTTCTGCAGTTCTTATGTTGCCAAACTTTGTCAACCCTAGACCTTTTCTTTGACTTGTTTCTCGGTGAGCCAGTTCTCTTCAATTATTTAGTGTTTTAAATCGTTGTGTAGAGAGTGATAAGCTAACCAGATGCATTGAAAGTCAATCTGCAATTAGAATATTCGGTCAACCCAACAGCAACTCTCGGCAGTATCAGTTCTGCGTTTAGGTTCTGTTCTCCTTTTTTATCTTGTATTAAGTTCTGTACTTTTTTGTTTTTGTTGCCTTATCCATACTACACACGACTATGTCCCTGTACATTGGCTATAAATTCTTGAGTCCAAAGTCAAACCTAACCTCAAGGCCCCTAATAAATCTAAACATATCTGATTTGTGTAAGCAGTATAGTACTACAATAGTTTCTGCCATATTATTTTCCACCACTTGTCAGGTCTGGGCGGCTCTCTCCAAGTGTCTCGGGAAAGAAATGGGGTCGAAGTGTTGATTTGGGATGTCCTCTGCCCTAACAGTAGTCCCAGGCCAGACTTTCATTCCACTGTATCTTGAATCTGCCGATCTACACCAACTAGTGTTGCTCTATATTCATGTAACAGAAATGAACATGTTCTTAAACCAATTAACAAAAATCCTTAGTCCTATGTGGTGATTTTTTTTTTAGCACAACTCCTACTTCAACTGTCACCTTTTGTTGAATATGCTCTTTCTCCACTGTAAACAAATAAATGTTTACTTTATGGAAATATGTCAGTTGTCTTTCTTTAGTTATATTATTGGACCTGCAGGGCCCACTCCTCTAAATGTTATTTTAATCTGTGACAATGTTTGCAATGAACTACACAATGTACCAAACATTAGGAACAGCTTCCCTACTATTGAGTTGCACATTTTGCCCTCAGAACTGCCTCAATTAGTTGGGATGTGGACTCGACAAAGTGTAAAGCATTCCACGGGGTTGCTGGCCCATGTTGACTCCAATGCTTCCCACAGTTGTCAAGTTGGCTGGATGTCCTTCGGGTGGTGGACCATTCTTGATACAGAACCCAACAGCATTGCAGTACTTGACAAACTCAAACCAGTACACCTGGCACCTACTCCCCATACAAAGGCACTTATATTTAGTCTTGCCAATTCACCCTCTGAATGGCACACGTTCAAAATCCATATCTCAGTGGTCTCAAGGCTTAGAAATCCTCCTTTAACCGGTCTCCTCCCCTTCATCTACACTGAAGTGGCTTTAACAAGTGACATCGATAAAGGATCATAGCTTTCACCTGGTTAGTCTCATGGAAAGAGCAAGTGTTCCTAATGTTTTGTGCAATCACACTATCTGATTTTGAAAAATAGAAAGTTTATTCCACAATACAACCAAATGAATACATAGACTATTTCTTTGTTTAGATTTGTCTATCCATATGTCACTGAAATGAGGCAATTCCCATGTGTCTAAATAAATAGCACTTGTACTTCTGTTGTTTTTTGTTCCAGTTCCCTTATTTAAATAGAATGATGGAAATTGGGACACGGAGGTCCCTCTGTACTGGGGATCATTACAGCTCATCCTGGGTTTCTCTTTCCCTCTGGTCATCATGTCATCGTAGAGCTGACGGTGTGCGTTTGTGTGGTCACAGAGACCGGGGGTCCAAAGGCCTCCATGGTCTCCATCACAAGGGAGAGGTGGTCCATAAACGACCCCACAGAGACACGCAGAATACGGGCCTCATCGGCTCTCCACCTTCTAATGGAAAGAGGGAGATTCACATGGACGGTCAGCATGATACAACTTAACAACCTCATACAGTGGTACCACCATACACACTTACACCATTGATTACACTTGGTGGTAGTACACGCGAACACACAACAGACACTCACACAGACAGCGTGCAGCCGGACACCGTGAGCTCCTTGCTGATGCCTCCTTTCCGGGGCTCACGGTCTGGGGAGAGGGACTGGAGCGCGATGGACGCCTCGCGACTTGATGGGAACGGGACGTCTAGTACACTGCGGGACTGTCAAGGAAGTTTTCACTGATTCATGCAAAATTATCAAAATATGCATACAATATTAAAGAGGCAATTTACGACCAAGCGTTAATGTCAATAACCGTCATATTGACGTCTTATGTGGAGTACATAGGATACAATTCCAATTTGCCTTGCTTGTGATTGTTTTCCGTGCAGGGCGCCGCCATGATGGTTTTTCTTCTAAGTAAATCAAGATGTGGCGACCGCAGATTCGTCTGGATGCAACAAATATATATTTACAATCTGATGTGAAGATTCGTCACGGTTGATGAATAAAGTTGTTTTTACATATACAAAAAACGTAACGTGGATTTGTCTACATAAAAAAAGTTTTAAAAGTTGTTAACAATCTTATTAGCAATAGACCTATTCAACATATTGAGCTTGACACATCTCAGGCAAAACATGTGAATCCAATATGTATGTTGTTAAGGATATTATTTAAATGATGTAAACTAATCACCCATACGTTTATGTAAAAAAAAATATATCTACATTTGTATGCCAATGGACGCGCGCGCACAGCTCCGCGTATGGCTACATTGAATACTCTAGAAATTGTCATTTGAGCGATCGGCTCTTCACTCGAGCGCAACCGGCAAGGGGCGAGAATGTGTCTGGTTGGTATGTCTATCTTCATGATCTGAAGTGTCTTTATACACCTTTAAAACTTCCGTTTTTAATTAACATTCGTCGCAGTCTCATTTCGATTAGCCTGTCCTGTTTGATTTTCACATCAGCTATAAATCCATTCACACACGATGAGATCGGAGATCGGAACATAACTGTGAGTGCAGCATTAGCAGTCGGTACGCGCATCTTCTTCACTTACACCCAGACAAGCGCTTGGACAGGTAAGACAGCATGTTTTACATCTTCAAATATATTTTTACTGCATTAACGCGACATTCCCAAAGTATCAGTAAGTGATTTGTGTGTGTTAGATATTTCCGTTTTATAGTAACCTGCATATGTGCATATAGTTATTGTATTTCACTGTGTTTGTGAGGATTAAGCAATAATGAATTCAGCATGTGGTGGAGTCGCCAAAACTCACTAGTGAAACTCTTTATTCCCCATTCCTGTGGTGTGTGCCTCTGTCTGACTGCCTTTCCTCCTGCATGTAATGGGCATATCAGGGCTATGGGTACTTTGAGGGACTTGCAGTTTGCACTGCAGCTGAAGATCGAGGAGCTCCGCCAGAGAGACAGTCTGATAGATGAGCTGGAGTTGGAGCTGGACACCAAGGATGATCTCATCCGACAGCTGCAGACAGAACTGGACCGCCATCGCACCGCTCCTCAACACGCAGGGGCCACTGGGAGCACAGAGAACACAGGTAGGTTGCTACTCGTTACACCCTTCCATGACATGAACATGCACCTCTAATACAACACAGACCTAGGGGAAACGGAAAACAACACAGGGTACCAGACCAGTCATAATGCACCTGGAGGTGTTCAAGTGAATTCAAGGGTGGTTAGGCATGAACCTGTGAGCCATCACTCTCAAGGCTAATGTGACAGATTGGGGTTGAACGCGGTCTCCTAACTGCCACAAGACTGTGTTAGCTCGCTGAGGTAAAGCCTGACCAAAATGGGTGTCTGTCAGGACCCGGGCTGTCCCCACCAGTGCCTGATGAGCCGCAGAGGACTAAGAGACAGGCAATATCAGCAGAACCCACAGCCCTGGACCCTGCCCAACTCGCACACGTCACACTCACCAACTACAGCAAGAGTGAAGAGTGAGTATGCGCACACACACACTCACACGCACACGCACACACACACACACACACACACACACTGATCATGTCTCTGTACATGTGTACAGGTCTAGAGAGCTGATCCATAGAGCTCTGTTGGAGAATGAATTCATGAAACACCTGGAGCAGGGACAGGTACTAGTATTACTACAACGGTATAGTATTACTGTGGTACTACTGCTACTCTCACTGTCTATTCTTAGATATCCAATTATTTATTCCCCCCCCACTCTCTCTCTCACATACTCTCTCTTTCTCTCTCAATTTAATGAAACAAGTGCTATATTTTTATTAACGGGTCTCTTGCTTTGTCTCTCTCTCTCTTTGTCTCTTTCTCTATGTCTCTCTCTCTCTCTCACTCTCACTCTGTAGATTCAGACCATAGTTGACTGTATGCATCCCACTCGTCTGGCCCGGGGCTGCTGTGTCATACAGGAGGGAGACGACGGATCTCTGGTCTATGTGCTGGAGGGTGAGAGGCATGGAGGGGAGGTGGAGGGGTGGGGAGGAGGGAGGGATGAAGCGAAAGAGAGGACGGGGGAAAATAGGGCAATGACGAGGGATAGAGAGAAGGGGGAGGGAGGGTGAGAGGTGGAGGGAGGGAGGGAGGGAGGGTGAGAGATGGAGGGAGCGAGGGTGAAAGAGAGGAGGGCGAGACTGTGAGAGAGGAAGGGGGAGGGAAGTAGATAGGTGAGAAGTTATGACAGTCTAGGCGAAAGGGGAGGCAAAGGAGGGGCAGATAATACCACAATGAGACAGATATTTCATAGAATGTATAAATGTGAAGCATCCGGTTGGTGTTTCACTACCAAGTATGGTAGTGAGAGGAAGCCCAGTGGCCGGCAGTGGGAGATGATGGAACAAGATGGATTTTGCCAGACATTCTGCTAATTTACTCATCAAACATTTGATCTCAATACAGTTCTCTGTTCCCAAAACTACAATTTGTTACAAACAGAGTGGACTACATTCTTTAGACTTTACCCTTTGCCAAGATTTTTTAAATAGAAGGTGTGGAAATGTGAATTGAGTTACTGCACACGCGCACTTTAGTGTACGAGTTCCCCAAATGCTAGAAAACGCCAATAGGATCTCATTAGCTCGTGTTTGGCTCTGCCCACCTCCTTGCTTGTTCTGCCATCTATGGCTCATTTGCACCCATTTGAAACAACAGGCTGTGGTCTATCTTGGTTTAGTTATAAGAATCTTTGATTATACTATATATATCAGGTGATATCATACAGTGAGCTCACTGTAGCAGAGGCAGACAGGTCACACACACACACACACACACACACACACACACACACACACACACACACACACACACACACACACACTTCTTGCTCTCTCAGGCGCTTTGAAACATCTGTTCCTGACACCTTGACTCCTCTCCTCTGAAAAATATCTAATCTGTCCTCTCTCTTTTTACCACAGTCTCTTTGTCTCTCTCTGTTTCTCATTCACACACACACAGACACACACAATTAGACCATGTTGATTATACAGTCCATTCACTTTGTTAAACATCCATCTAGAGAGTATGGGTGTATTACCATGAAGAGATGATTAATATTAATGCAGTCCTTTACAGTTGAAGTCAGACGTTTACATACACCTCAGCCAAATACATTTTTCACAATTCCTGACATTTAATCCTAGTAAAAATTCCCAGTCTTAGGTCAGTTAGGACGACCACTTTATTTTTAGAATGTGAAATGTCAGAATAATATTAAAGATAATTATTTATTTCAGCTTTTATTTCTTTCATCGCATTCCGAGTGGGTCAGAAGTTTACATAGACTCAATTAGTATTTGGTAGCATTGCCTTTAAATTGTTTAACTTGGGTCAAACGTTTCGGGTAGCCTTCCACAAGCTTCCCACAATAAGTTGGGTAAATTTTGGCCCATTCCTCCTTACAGAGCTGGTGCAACTGAGTCAGGTTTGTAGGCCTCCTTGCTCGCACACGCTTTTTCAGTTCTTCCCACAAACTTTTTGTAGGATTGAGGTCAGGGCTTTGGGATGGCCACTCCAATAACTTGACTTTGTTGTCCTGAAGCCATTTTGCCACAACTTTGGAAGTATGCTTGGGGTCATTGTCCATTTGGAAGATCCATTTGCGACCAAGCTTTAACTTCCTGATTGATGTCTTGAGATCTTGCTTCAATATATCTAATACATAATTTTCCTGCCTCATGATGCCATAGATTTTGTGAAGCGCACCAGTCCCTCCTACAGCAAAGCACCCACACAACATGATGCTGCCACCCCCGTGCTTCATGTTTGCAATGGTGTTCTTTGGCTTGCAAGCCTCCCCCTTTTTCCTCCAAACATAACAATGGTCATTAAGGCCAAACAGTTCTATTTGTGTTACCAGAGGACATTTCTCCAAAAAGTACGATCTTTGTCCCCATGTGCAGTTGCGAACTGATACTTTTGTACCTGTTTCCTCCACCATCATCACAAGGTTCTTTGCTGTTGATCTGGGATTGATTTGCACTTTTCATAGCAAAGAACGTTAATCTCTAGGAGACAGAACGCGTCTCCTTCCTGAGCGGTATGACGGCTGCGTGGTCCCATGGTGTTTATACTTGCGTACTATTGTTTGGAAAGATGAACGTGGTACCTTCAGGCGTTTGGACATTGTTCCAAGGATGAACCAGACTTGTGGATGTCTACAATTTTTTTTCTGAGGTCTTGGCTGATTTCTTTTCATTTTTGCCATGATGTCAAGCAAAGAGGGACTGAGTTTGAAGGTAGGCCTGGAAATACATCCACAGGTGTTTCAGAAGCTTCTAAATCCATGGCATAATTTTCTGGAATTTTCCAAGCTGTTTAAAGGCACAGTCAACTTCGTGTATGTAAACATCTGACCCACTGGAATTGTGATACAGTCTGTTAACAATTGATGGAAAGATTACTTGTGTCATGCACAAAGTAGATGTCCTAACCGACTTGCCAAAAGTTTCTTAACAAGAAATTTGTGGAGTGGTTAAAAAAAAACGAGTTTTAATGACTCCAACCTAAATGTATGTAAACTTCCGACTTCAACTGTAAGTGTGAATGAGTGGGGAGTTGGGGAGTTCTGTTCAGGCAAGTTTGATGATGTAATGTTGTTTATGTGCGTGCCTGAGTGTGTGCGGTTGTGTGTGTGTGTAGAGGGAAAGGTGGAGGTGACTAAAGGGGAACAGAAGCTGTGCACCATCAATCCCGGGAAGGTCTTTGGAGAACTGGCCATCCTCTACAACTGTACCAGGACTGCTACTGTTACAGGTAACACACATACACATCGCTGCTATTTTAGGTAAGACACACAAACACTTATTTGATTGAGTTCAGGATTAGGAATTGTTTTTGCCTTCATCCTCCTCTCTGCCACTGACGTTTAGTCTGATGGATTGAGGTGAGATTTGGTGTCAAACTAGTGTGTGTGTGTGTGTGTGTGTGTGTGTGTGTGTGTGTGTGTGTGTGTGTGTGTGTGTGTGTGTGTGTGTGTGTGTGTGTGTGTGTGTGCGCGCGCGCGTGTGTTTAGGCTAAGTGATTGGGGTGAGGCGTGGTGTCAGATCTACGCTGTGCTAAAAGTATTTATTTAATTTCAGCAGAGAGATACAGTAATAATTGAACCCCCACACACACACACACACACACACACACTCTGTAGGCGGTGACTGTCTGATTTGGGCTGTAATATGCCAGTCCTGTCAGTCGGCTGCCTGCCTGTGTGTGTGTGTGTGTGTGTGTGTGTGTGTGTGTGTGTGTGTGTGTGTGTGTGTGTGTGTGTGTGTGTGTGTGTGTGTGTGTGTGTGTGTGTGTGTGTGCGCGCGTGAGTATGTGACCACCTCCGCAGTTCACAAATCATCCTCTGACATCTTCTACTCTTTCTTCTTTTTTTGTCTCTCTCTCTCTCACACTCCCTCTCTCTCTGAGTGGTGAAGTGTTTACTGTACAATGCTATTCAGGGTCAGGCAGGGTCAGGCAGTTATTGGTCTGCTGAGTGAGAGAAGGAGGGAGAGAGAGATGTGAACTCCTCTGACTACTTTCTCAGTCCCTCTCCTTTAGCATCTCTCCCCCATCCTTTCCCCTCCTCTGTCCTCTCCTCTACCCGCAAGTCTTTTGATTTGACAGCGTTCCGTTTTGTCCCTTCATTCTTCCTCATGTCTCTGTCTCTCTCCATCACCGGAGTTGATTGACAGGTAGTGAACATGTGGGCGGAGGGGGTGAGGACAGGGTCTGTGAGGGGCTGTAGGAGGAGGTGAAATGTGTGTGTATATATATATATATTTATATAAATATAAATATAATCTATATAATTACCCTCTTATTAGAATAGAGAGAAACAGTGTGTGTGTGTGTGTTATAGCAGATAATTAGAGTGGGAATGTGAAGGCTCTCATCTCTAGAAGGAGAACTGTTGAGATAATGGCATTTCCTATCAATTGCTATGTGTACTGTGCTGTCGCGTGTTGTTGCACATGTGACTGTGTGTACTTTTGTCCGTGTATTATTGTGTGTGTATGTTTTTCATAAAGTGTGCAGTACGTGTGGTTGTAAATGTGTGTGAGAGAGAAAGAGCGAGACCTTGAAACTGTGCCCTGTTCATTCCTTTAGCAACCACGCACACACACGCACGCAGGGCCTGCATCTCTCTGATTGTTTGTGTATGTAAGTCTTTCATTGAGATTCCCTCTACTGGCTACTTGCTAAAGGATTGAATCATATTAGCGTCTTTTTTTGTGTGTGTTGAACAGGATGGAGAGTGTTCCTGTGAGCAGTAGGTGTGAATATGGAGGCTTTGAAATTCATTGAAATTGTCCTGCTCTTCTTTCACCCCTCTCCACTTCCTCATATCTCTCTCTGAACCCTTCTTTCTGCCTTTCTGTCCCCCTCTCTTCTCTCTCTCTCTCTCTCCCCCTCTCTTTCTCCTCTCCCTCTTTCTCCCCCTCTCTTTCTCGCTCTCCATTTCTCCCTCCAGCTCTAACGGACATTAAGCTGTGGGCGATAGACAGACAGGGTTTCCAGACCATCATGATGAGGACTGGACTCATTAAACACTCCCAGTATATGGAGTTCCTCCGCAGGTAACACACACACAAACGCAGGCACGCACCCACACACACACACACACGCAGGCACGCACCCACACACACACACAAACGCAGGCACGCACCCACACACACGCAGGCACGCACCCACACACACACACACACACAGGCACGCACGCACGCACCCACACACACACACACAAACACAGGCCCGCACGCACCCACACACACACACACAAACACAGGCACGCACGCACCCACACACACACACACAAACGCAGGCACGCACCCACACACAAACGCAGGCACGCACCCACACACACACACACACAAACGCAGGCACGCACCCACACACACACAGACACAAACACAGGCACGCACGCACACACGCATGCACACACACACACACACACACACAAACACAGGCACGCACGCAGGCACCCACACACACAGGCACACACGCATGCACCCACACACACACACACACACAGGCACGCACGCACCCACACACACACACAATCACAGGCACGCACGCACCCACACACACACAGGCACGCACGCACCCACACACACACACAAACACAGGCACGCACGCACCCACACACACACACACACACACACAGGCACGCACCCACACACACACAAACGCAGGCACGCACGCACCCACACACACACACACAAACGCAGGCACGCACGCACACACGCATGCACACACACACACACACAGGCACGCACGCACCCACGCTCCCACACACACACACAAACACAGGCACGCACGCACCCACACACACACACACACACACACACACACACACACACACAGGCACGCACGCACCCACACACACACACAAACACAGCACGCACGCACCCACACACACACACACACACACACAGGCACGCACGCACCCACACACACACAAACACAGGCATGCACGCACACACACACACACACAAACACAGGCACGCACGCAGGCACCCACACACACAGGCACACACGCATGCACCCACACACACACACACACAGGCACGCACGCACCCACACACACACACAAACACAGGCATGCACGCACCCACACACACACACACACAGGCACGCACGCACCCACACACACACACAAACACAGGCACGCACCCACACACACACACAAACACAGGCACGCACGCACACACAAACACAGGCACGCACCCACACACACACACAAACACAGGCACGCACCCACACACACACACAAACACAGGCACGCACCCACACACACACACACACAGGCACGCACGCACCCACACACACACACAAACACAGGCACACACGCACACACACATACAAGCACAGTTCGCTTCTGCTTGGAACACACTCTTTATTATGCAGCTATGCAGACTTCTGTGAGCCTCGTTGGATAGACAGATGATTAAGATTCAGTTGCCACAGAACACAGAATGTTCGCTAGCTTCTGTCACGTCTATGGTTGCAAAGCTACAAGTCATTTACCAAAGTTACTGGAATACTCTGTCATTTTGGTATTTAACAGGTAATCTATGGTAATTTGGGAAATTTATACTAAAATAACTATTTTTTTAAATAAGTATTTATATTATTCATTTCTTATATCCGTGTCCTTATCGCGTGTAACTAACGTACGAGCGGATGGACGGATGGAGACAAGATACACATTCCTTTCCACGATTTCATCTGAGGGACAATAAAGTGCTGAAACTCTCATATTAAATGGTATTCACTAAGTTGATGGTTTATATTGAAAATAATGTATTACAGCTTCGTCACTCTATTTTTTATTTTAAAATCATCTTTTTTGATTATTTGATATATTCTACGTGTGATAAATCCACGCAGAGGGCCAGAGATAATTACAAACATCTGAGATAATCTGAAGTACCCACTAGATGTTGTGGCCACTAGATGTTTTGTAATAAATTACATTAAATTCTTAAAAGTTACCAAAATTCTAGTAGTTTACTGGTAAACTTAGAAAGTTTCAAGTAATATACCCTCCCTTTGCAACCCTTGTCACGTATTTTCAAATTATTATTCACACAATTGATTTTGGCAAGCATGTTATTGTTGTTCTCTCTCCATCTCTCTCTCTCTCTCTCTCCCTCTCTTTCTGTCAGTGTTCCCTCCTTTCAGTCGTTGCCTGAGGACGTTCTTAGTAAGGTAGCTGATGTTCTGGAGGAGGTGAGGAGTGCACACACACACACAAGCATGGTCAGATGGAGAGCAGCTGGTGGTGACAGTCAGTGTGGGTTTGTTTTAAGAGTTTGTGTGTTAGTGTGTGTGCATGAGGGCACTTGCGTGCATACTGCCATAGTCACATGCCTTCCAGCTTTTAGAGACACGCAGACTGTTTCTCCTTTCTGTGGTAAAGTGCTTCTGTCTGAGAGCCATGCCCCTCTCTCTCTTTTCCCTTGCTGTCCCCTCTCTCCATCTTTCACTCTCTCCCTTTGTCTCTCTGCCCTCCTCTCTCTCTCTCTCTCTCTCCTATTCTGCTGTCCTGTCTCTGTCCCTCTCCCTTGTCCTCTCCTGCTCCCCACCTCTCTCTCTCTCTCTCTCCTACTCTGCTGTCCTGTCTCTGTCCCTCTCCCTTGTCCTCTCCTGCTCCCCACCTCTCTCTCTCTCTCTCCTATTCTGCTGTCCTGTCTCTGTCCCTCTCCCTTGTCCTCTCCTGCTCCCCACCTCTCTCTCTCTCTCCTATTCTGCTGTCCTGTCTCTGTCCCTCTCCCTTGTCCTCTCCTGCTCCCCACCTCTCTCTCTCCTCCTCTGCTGTCCTCTGTCTCTCTCCCTCTCCCTTGTCCTCTCCTGCTCCCCACCTCTCTCTCTCCTCCTCTGCTGTCCTCTCTCTCTCCCTCTCCCTTGTCCTCTCCTGCTCCCCACCTCTCTCTCTCCTCCTCTGCTGTCCTCTGTCTCTCTCCCTCTCCCTTGTCCTCTCCTGCTCCCCACCTCTCTCTCTCCTCCCCTGCTGTCCTCTCTCTCTCCCTCTCCCTTATCCTCTCCCACTCCCTTTCCTCATCTCTCTTTCTCCCTCTCTCTATCTCTCTCCCTCTCGCTCAGACTCACTACAGTGAAGGTGATTACATCATCAGGCAGGGCGCCACAGGAGACACCTTCTTCATCATCAGCGAAGGACAGGTGAGGAAGAGGAGTTGGAGGAGAGAAGTGTATAAAAATCACAATCACACTGCCACCATGTGGACACAATCAGTAATGCAATTAAAACATACCAGTAATAATCATAATTTAAGTTCACAGACTTCCTCGCAAAAACTTCCTCTCTCTTCCCCTCTCCTCTCCCCCCCTTTTTTCTTGTCTCTCCTGTCTGCGATCAGGTAAAGGTCACGCAACAGAAATCATCCAATGAGGAGCCAGAGTTTCTGACCACACTCTCTAGGGGGGACTGGTTTGGAGAGCAGGCGCTAAAAGGGTGAGACAACAGCACCTCTAACAACCAAACAACAACAAGCAGCTTTAGATAACAACCAAACAACACCTCTAACAACCAAACAACACCTCTAACAACCAAACACTCCCCTCTAACAACCAAACAGCACCTCTAACAACCAAACAACACCTCTAACAACCAAACAACACCTCTAACAACCAAACACTCCCCTCTAACAACCAAACACTCCCCTCTAACAACCAAACAACACCTCTAACAACCAAATAACACCTCTGACAACCAAACAACAACAAGCAGCTTTAGAGAACAACCAAATACTCCCCTCTAACAACCAAACAGCACCTCTAACAACCAAACAACAACAAGCAGCTTTAGAGAACAACCAAACAACACCTCTAACAACCAAACAACACCTCTAACAACCAAACAACAACAAGCAGCTTTAGAGAACAACCAAACATCACCTCTATCAACCAAACAACACCTCTAACAACCAAACAACAACAAGCAGCTTTAGAGAACAACCAAACATCACCTCTATCAACCAAACAACACCTCTAACAACCAAACAACACCTCTAACAACCAAACAACAACCAAACACTGCCCTCTAACAACCAAACACACCTCTAACAACCAAACAACACCTCTAATAACCAAACACATCTAACAACCAAACAACACCTCTAACAACCAAACAGCACCTCTAACAACCAAACAACAACAAGCAGCTTTAGAGAACAACCAAACATCACCTCTATCAACCAAACAACACCTCTAACAACCAAACAACACCTCTAACAACCAAACAACAACCAGCAGCTTTAGAGAACAACCAAAAACACACCTCTAACAACCAAACAACAACAAGACGCTTCAGAGAACAACCAAACACACCTCTAACAACCAAACAACAACAAGCAGCTTTAGAGAACAACCAAACACACCTCTAACAACCAAACAACAACAAGCAGCTCTAGAGAACAACCAAACACACCTCTAACAACCAAACAACATCAAGCAACCAAACACACCTCTAACAACCAAACAACAACAAGCAGCTTTAGAGAACAAACAAACACACCTCTAACAACCAAACAACAACAAGCAGCTCTAGAGAACAACCAAACACACCTCTAACAACCAAACAACAACAAGCAGCTTTTGATAACAACCAAACAACACCTCTAACAACCAAACAACAACAAGCAGCTTTAGATAACAACCAAACAACACCTCTAACAACCAAACAACACCTCTAACAACCAAACAACACCTCTAACAACCAAACAACAACCAAACACTGCCCTCTAACAACCAAACACACCTCTAACAACCAAACAACACCTCTAACAACCAAACAGCACCTCTAACAACCAAACAAAACCTCTAACAGCCAAACAACAACAAACAGCTTTAGAGAACAACCAAACACTCCCCTCTAACAACCAAACAACACCTCTAACAAACAAACAACAACCAGCAGCTTTAGAGAACAACCAAACACACCAACCAATTGCCTAAGTAAACATATAGTCTCATAGGATTAGAGTAGAGTTGTGTTTTGCAAAGGAAGATAATAAAGATGACTGCTTATTTATGTTTATAATGAATGAATGAATGAATAAATATTTCTCTCTCTCCCCAGGGAGGATGTTCGTACGGCCAGTGTCACAGCAGTAGGGGGAGTGACCTGTCTGGTCGTGGACAGAGAGTGAGAGACCCCTGGGGGGAGAAAGCAAGAGTGTGTGTGTGTGTGTGTGTGCCACAGGAGGCTGCTGAGGGGAGGATGGCTCAAAATAATGGCTGGAATGGAGTAAATGAGACCGTGTCAAACACATGGAAACCACGTGTTCAATGAGTTCAATGACCATTCCACTCCGGCCATTACTATGAGCCCGTCCTCCCTAATTAAGGCGCCACCAACCTCCTGTGGTGCGTGTGTGTGTGTAACTGAACCCTTCTTCATTTGTAGATGCGGGGTTGTGTAACCCTAACCCCTCCCCTGTTCCAGGTCGTTCATGCAGCTGATAGGAGGGCTTGATGACGACAGCAGCAGACACAACGAGAGTGACGAGCTCAAGGCCAAGTAAGTGTCGCTACACCTCTGAATTCTCTTCTTTCGCTCCTCCTTTCTCTTGTTTCATCCAAACTAAGTTTAGTACATTTAGTTTGGGATATATCCAACCACACAGACTCGCTAGTTTCAGTGAAAAGATATTGGGCAATTGATTGACCCCCCTCCATCTCCAGGTTGGAGGCAGAGGCAGTGTTTTTCTCCAGCGTGTCTCTCAACGATTTCCACGTCATCTGCACCCTCGGAATTGGAGGCTTCAGTCGCGTTGAACTGGTGGGTGCGAGTGTGTGTATAACGTGTGTGCGCTAACAGGACTGTGTGTGTGTGCAACGCCTGTGTGTGTGTTTAATATGTGTGTGTGTGTGTGTGTGTGTGTGTTCAGGTGCAGCTGAAGAGTGACACCAGCAGGTCGTTTGCTATGAAGGTTCTGAAGAAGCGTCACATTCTGGACACCAGCCAACAGGGCCACATCCTCTCAGAGAGACGCATCATGATGGACGCACACGGCCCCTTCACCGTCCGGTACAAACACACACACACACCACACAGCCACTTCACTGACAATTACGCACACACACACACATACACTGACGCTGTGTGTCCTTGTCCAGGTTGTATCGGACGTTTAGGGACTCTAAGTATCTGTACATGCTGCAGGAGGCCTGTCTGGGAGGAGAACTGTGGACTCTACTGAGTGCCAGGTGTGTGTGTAGGTCTAGAACGACTGCAAATGAAACCTGACTGTACACAAACTGATCAGCTAGCTCTCCACTAACCCTCAACCACAACCCACAACCTAACCCTAGCGTCATGCCCACATCTCGGTTCAACTCTAACCCTCAACCACAACCCACAACCTAACCCTAGCGTCATGCCCACATCTCGGTTCAACTCTAACCCTCAACCACAACCTAACCCTAGCGTCATGCCCACATCTCGGTTCAACTCTAACCCTCAACCACAACCCACAACCTAACCCTAGCGTCATGCCCACATCTCGGTTCAACTCTAACCCTCAACCACAACCCACAACCTAACCCTAGCGTCATGCCCACATCTCGGTTCAACTCTAACCCTCAACCACAACCTAACCCTAGCGTCATGCCCACATCTCGGTTCAACTCTAACCCTCAACCACAACCCACAACCTAACCCTAGCGTCATGCCCACATCTCGGTTCAACTCTAACCCTCAACCACAACCCACAACCTAACCCTAGCGTCATGCCCACATCTCGGTTCAACTCTAACCCTCAACCACAACCCACAACCTAACCCTAGCGTCATGCCCACATCTCGGTTCAACTCTAACCCTCAATCACAACCCACAACCTAACCTTAGCGTCATGCCCACATCTCGGTTCAACTCTAACCCTCAACCACAACCCACAACCTAACCCTAGCGTCATGCCCACATCTCGGTTCAACTCTAACCCTCAACCACAACCCACAACCTAACCCTAGCGTCATGCCCACATCTCGGTTCAACTCTAACCCTCAACCACAACCCACAACCTAACCCTAGCGTCATGCCCACATCTCGGTTCAACTCTAACCCTCAACCACAACCCACAACCTAACCCTAGCGTCATGCCCACATCTCGGTTCAACTCTAACCCTCAACCACAACCCACAACCTAACCCTAGCGTCATGCCCACATCTCGGTTCAACTCTAACCCTCAACCACAACCCACAACCTAACCCTAGCCTCATGCCCACATCTCAGTTCAACTCTAACCCTCAACCACAACCCACAACCTAACCCTAGCCTCATGCCCACATCTCAGTTCAACTCTAACCCTCAACCACAACCCACAACCTAACCCTTGCGTCATGCCCACATCTCGGTTCAACTCTAACCCTCAACCACAACCCACAACCTAACCCTAGCGTCATGCCCACATCTCGGTTCAACTCTAACCCTCAACCACAACCCACAACCTAACCCTAGCGTCATGCCCACATCTCGGTTCAACTCTAACCCTCAACCACAACCCACAACCTAACCCTAGCGTCATGCCCACATCTCGGTTCAACTCTAACCCTCAACCACAACCCACAACCTGACCCGAGCTTCACGTCCACCTCCCAGTTCAACCCGAACCAGAACCCTCACCCTGGCAAATTGTTACATATCAATAGTCGCGGTTGATAGTCTGAGCACCCCTGGATCATCTATGGGCCTAAACATGTTCATCTGACTCTTCTAGGGGTTCGTTTGAGGACGGCACCACACGGTTCTATACAGGCTGTGTTGTAGAGGCTCTGGCCTTCCTCCATGTTCGAGGCATCATCTACAGAGACCTCAAACCTGAGAACATCATACTGGACCAACGAGGATACGCCAAACTGGTACTAGTGCACGCACAAACACCTCCGATGCGTCATAGAGGTTTCGGGAATAAGCAGGCAGTGTGGTTTTTCCTTCGTCTTCAGTTGATTGAATCTCGGGGAGCGCAGACACACAGAACAAAAAGCACCATATTTAAGTGTGCGTGTTTATCTATCAGGTGGACTTTGGCTTTGCTAAGAAGGTGGGTCTGGGTCAGAAGACGTGGACGTTCTGTGGGACTCCAGAATACGTGGCCCCAGAGATCATCCTGAACAAGGGACACGACATCTCTGCAGACTGCTGGTCCCTGGGGATACTCATCTATGAACTGCTCAGCGGCAGGTACACCATGTGTGTGTGTGTGTGTGTGTGTGTGTGCGCTCAGAGATGGGATCTTCTTATTGGTCTCAATACCGAGATTGTCTTTCTCTATCTCTCTCTCCCTCCCTCCCCACCTCCTCTCCAGTCCTCCGTTCTCTGGTTCTGACCCTATGAACACCTATAACATCATCCTGAGAGGAATCGATATGGTGGAGTTCCCCAAGAAGATCTCCAAGAGTGCTGCCAACCTCATCAAACGCCTCTGCAGGTTACACGCCCACACAAACAAACACCCACACACACCACGCACAAACACAGAGCGTAGAGACCTCATCAAATGGTGCTTGCTGCAGAGTGTGTATATGTGACTGTGTGTGTGTGTTTGTGTGTGTGATTGTGTGTGTGTGTGTGTGTGTGTGTGTGTGTGTGTGTGTGTGTGTGTGTGTGTGTGTGTGTGTGTGTGTGTGTGTGTGTGTGTGTGTGTGTGTGTGTGTGTGTGTGTGTGTGTGTGTGTGTGTTGCCCAGGGACAACCCATCTGAGAGGGTGGGGAACCAGAAGAATGGGGTGAAGGACATCCAGAAACACAAGTAAGAGTTACCGTGGTGACGAGGACTGCTGGACCTACTAGCCAATAGGACTGCATGGAACAGAAATAGCTATATTCTCTGAAAGGACGTTTTGTTCTTCAGCTCCCATGCAGATTATTTTGCCTCAATTAGGGTGCCATTTTTGGACACAGCCACGGTTATCTTGATACAACAAGGAGAGCTGAGTTGTCCTAGCTGTGATTCTTTTTTTATTTGTCTTCAGGTGGTTTGAAGGTTTCAATTGGGAGGGCCTCCGACAGACAACTCTGGTCCCTCCTTTCACTCCTACTGTGAGTATACACGTTAATACACACACACACATATATACACACACACACACACACACTCAGTCGTGTCTCCTTTTTCCCAGGTGGAGGGTCCACTGGACACCAGAAACTTTGACTGCTTCCCCGATGACAGCGAGGCCCCGCCCCCAGACGAGGAGTCCGGCTGGGACCTGGAGTTCTGATTGGACAACATACATTATGTAGAACAGACATGCCCTTTCTGACATGTAGATTAAGGCATCGCGTCAGCTCCAATAATGGCATTTCTGTCTGCGCCCTCCCCAATGCGAACCTGGTTGTGCTAGGTTTAAAGTGTTGGGTTTACCAGGTGAGTTAGGAGTATCTGACAGGTTACCAGGTAAGCTAAGTATGTCAGGTTGTGGCTCTGCCAAAGTGCGCTGGGGGAGTCATAGAACCCCTCAGGTAGCAGTGGCCAATCAGCTGCTGCTGTCACCGACTCCTCCTCATGAACAGTTTTCTACAATATAATAAGAGTTTTTGGATTTGTTTGTGTTCATCTGTTTTGACTGGGGAGATTGTTAGTTCCCGCAGTATTTGGTCGTAAAATATATAACCAAAATAAAAAACATCTATCAAAAAACATTCAACTTTGTAGCAAATGTCTGAATAACTCGACAGAGCGGCGTCGTGCAAGAGCACCCAGAGGGAGAGAGATGTGACTGTGCATGTCAAGGGAAGAATAAGGGGAAGAGTGTGAGAATGAATGAGGGGAAAGTTAATGAAAGCTAAAACAGAACCATTTCCTCTCTCACATGTCACAGCTCTGAGACCCTTAACAGCCATTTGAACCTCTAATGAGCGTTGACATGTTATCAGATCCAAAATAGGTCGTCGACTGTTACTCCATGGCAACACAGGTCATCATGGAGACCCTGCCACCTCCACGAACCCCCCCCCCCCCCCCTGATAACACACACACACACCAACACGCATGCCTTTCACAATGACTGATCGGCCTTTCTACATGACTGAACCACATGAACATGAAACATGACTGGAAAACAACTCATTACAGTTTCCTAGGCCTAATTTAACTAGGGAGGTCACCTATTCTAAATCAAAACTTGAGCCAATCGTAGTCGTATTACAATGCTGAAAGGTTTCTGATTTTGCAGACAAGTCAATTTTCCTACAACCACACCTGAACAGCTGCTTCTCACATGAGCAGACCCACTGTAACCTCGCCCGATGCATTTTGAAATAAAATAATCACTTTGGTTTCAATTTCCACAATGAACGTTCTTACATGAATAAATACGAGCAGACGCACGGAAAGTTCCAAAGCGCTCAGTGGAAACATTTGATAAATTAGCCTAACGCACGCACCGCGACCCCCACTGGAGATGCCGCTCGCTGATTGGACAAACCCGCTGGGGGTCCAGTGATTTGTGTAACAAACGGCTATAAAAAACAGCTCGTCAACGTAACACTAACCAGGGAACAAACAGAGAGCTACATCCCAAGTGTTCTCCACCAAAAACGAAGCCGACCTCTTCTACCTCTTGCACCCGATGAACATCACCATATTTCAACAAGATGCTAGCTAAATTCGGCCTGTTTGCGATCTTCCTCGTCCTGGGGACCTCCGCCTTCGATGCCGAACCGGAGGAATCCTCTCCTGGCCGTGCACGCTTCTCCTCCAATAGCCCCTGTGAGTACCGTTGATTAGCCTAAAGTGCAAAAGACGATGCAAACTGCAGTTCTTATCCTAAAAAGGCTGTAGATACAGAGTGCGTTGGGTTCATGCACAAGAGTTGCCTCCTGTAATCAGACCTTGCTAAAATAGTTGCATTCCCATGAATAGAGACAGGCACTTCCTTAATAAATGTATGTGAGTGTAGCCCACTACAGCCTCTGTCAATTGCTGAAGTTTGATGTAACCCCCCCCCCCCCTCTCTCTCCAGCGGATGTGGCTGGGTGTTTGAATGGTGCTCCAGCTGTGGGATGTGGGACATTTGCCTGCCTGGAGAATTCTACCTGTGACACGGATGGCATGCACGATATCTGCCAACTGTTCCTCCACACCGCAGCTACCTTCAACACACAAGTAATCTGTACACACACACACACACACACTTTTTTGACGACCCACCGCAGTGTCTCTAACCCTGTGTGTGTGTGTGTGTGTGTGTGTGTGAGCGCAGGGTAAGACATTTGTAAAGGACAGTCTGAGATGTATTGCCAACGGCGTCACATCTAATGTGTTCCAGACCATCAGACGCTGTGGAATGTTCCAGAGGATGATCTCTGAGGTCAGTCCCTGGCTTTATTAGAGATTCACTCAGTGTCAGCCGTCATGTCTTCCTATCGGCGCCAAAGTGATCCCAAATAACCTCTACTGTGTGGTAGGATGCTAGTTTCTGAGAGTTAAAAGGGTTGTGTGTGTGTGTGTGTGTGTGTAGGTCCAGGAGGAGTGTTACAGTAGACTGGACATCTGTGGTGTGGCTCGCTCCAACCCTGAGGCCATTGGAGAGGTGGTACAGGTACCTGCACACTTCCCCAACAGGTGAGGCAAACTGTGCGCGCGCGTGACTAACCCGGTGTATTTGTCTAATACGACGTGTTTGTTCCAGGTACTACAGCACTCTGCTTCAGTCCCTGCTAGCCTGTGATCAGGAGACAGTGGCGGTTGTCAGGGCGGAGTTTGTTTCTAGGCTGGGGCCAGACATGGAGACCCTCTTCCAGCTGCTGCAGAACAAGCCTTGCCCCCAGGAGTCTAACCAAGGTGCTAACGCCGCCCCCGTCGGCTGGCACTGGCCAATGGGGTTTCCCCCCTCCTTCAAGATCCAGCCCAGCATGAGAGGAAGAGACCCCACCCACCTGTTCGCTAGGAAACGCTCTCTGGAGGTGTCGGATAGAGAGATGGAGTAAAGAGGAGACAAACACTACCGGTCAAATGTTTTAGAACACCTGCTCATTCCAGGGTTTTTCTTTATTTCTACTATTTTCTCCATTGTAGAATAATAGTGAAGACATCCAAACTAGGAAGTAACATATGGAATCATGTAGTAACCAAAAAAGTGTTATATTTTAATTTGAGATTCTTCATAGTAGCCACCCTTTGCCTTGATGACAGCTTTGCACACTCTTGGCATTCTCTCAACCAGATTCATGAGGGAGTCACCTGGAATGCATTTCAATTAACAGGTGTGCCTTAAATGATAATTTGTGGAATTTCTTTCCTTAATGTGTTTGAGCCAATCTGTTGTGTTGTGACATGGTGGTGGGGGGATACAGAAGATAGCCCTATTTAGTAAAATACCAAGTCCATATTATGGCAAGAACAGCTCAAATAAGCAAAGAAAAACGACAGTCCATCATTAGTTTAGACATGATGGTCAGTCCATACGGAAAATGTGAAGGACTTTGAAAGTTTCTTCAAGTGCAATTGCAAGAACCATCAAGCACTATGATAGAACTGGCTCTCATGAAGACTGCCACAGGAATGGAAGACCCAGAGTTAACTCTGCTGCAGAGGATACGTTCATTAGAGTTACCAGCCTCAGAAATTGTTGACCAAATAAATGCTTCACAGAGTTCAAGTAACAGACACATCTCAACTTCAACTGTTCAGAGGAGACTGTGAATCAGGCCTTCATGGTTGAATTGCTGTGAAGAAACCACTACTAAAGGACACCAATAATAAGAAGAGACTTGCTTTGGGCAAGAAACACGAGCAATGGACATTAGACCCGTGGAAATTGTGAGATTTTTGGTTCCAAACAGCCTTGTCTTTGTGAGACGCAGTGTGGGTGAACGGATGATGTCTCTGCATGTGTATTTCCCACCGTAAAGCATGGAGGAGGAGGTGTTAGTGTGTGAGGTGTTAGTGTGTGGGGGTGCTTTGCTGGTGACACTGTCTGATTTATTTAGAATTCAAGGCACACAACCAGCATGGCTACCACAGCATTCTGCAGCGATACGCCATCCCATCTGTTTTGCTCTTAGTGGGACTACCATTTGATTTTCACACCTCAACACTGTGTAAGGGCTATTTTACCAAGAAAGAGAGTGATTGAGTGCTGCATCAGATGACCTAGCGTCCACAATCCCCCAACCTCAACCAAATTGAGATGGTTTGGGATGAGTCGGACCACAGAGTGAAGGAAAAGCAGCCAACAAGTGCTCAGCATATGTGGGAACTCCTTCAAGACTTTTGGAAAAGCATTCCAGGTGAAGCTGGTTGAGAGAATGCCAAGAGTGTGCAAAGCTGTTGTCAAAGCAAAGAGTGTCTATTTGAAGAATTTTGATTTGTTTAACACTTTTTTGCTTACTACATGATTCCATGTGTAATGTCATAGTTTTGATGTATTCACTATTATTCTACAATGTAGAAAATAGTTTTTAAAAAATAAAGAAAAACCCTTGAATGAGTAGGCGTGTCCAAACTTTTGACCGGTAGTGTACATGCACACCGCTCATACCTTATACACACAAACACACCACAGCTACCTTAAACACACAAACAGACAGTCATGAATGCTTCAACTCTCCATGCATGCTGACACGCACATCCGTGCACATGCACGCACACACACAGGTTTCCCCTCAAATGATTAAGGCTAAATGATTAAGGCCATATGATTAAGGGAAGTTTGGAGCTGCTGTA
Organism: Oncorhynchus masou masou; assembly: GCF_036934945.1. Taxonomy (NCBI): domain Eukaryota; kingdom Metazoa; phylum Chordata; class Actinopteri; order Salmoniformes; family Salmonidae; genus Oncorhynchus; species Oncorhynchus masou. The sequence goes on from NC_088219.1 coordinate 36,993,741, forward strand.
ATGTAGTAGTTGATTTGGGGAAGTGTCGATCTCTAACTGCCATTGAAAGCGTTTCTGTGCCGGCTGACGCTTGATGAGAGGGGGATGAAACTTGTTAGCTGGACGTTGAATGTGGAGGATGACATCCACTTAACCCAGAGAGCTGTTGAAAAGTCTCTGATAATTTCATGTGAACCGAATGAAACATTTCAAAGGCTATCTAAGAAGACGAACCTTCTGATTTCAACATGGCACAGCAGCCATAACGTCCCAGTTTTGACCAGCGATTACCAAGAGAAGCCTATTTAAAAAGACCCCTGGATATATTACCATAATATTATTATTGATATTTATTTTCTCACTAAATGTTTATTTATGATGTTGTGATTGGTTTGAGTTGTCGGCAGCGGGCGGAGCTTGACATCTAGATGGAACGTCAAATTCTGATGCCGTGCTGTTATGCCGCTCTACGACGATGTCACCACCCCTTCACAGGGACATGATGTCAACGCGCTGGTCGTGGGGCTCACCACGTCCTTCTCTGTCACTGTCTGTGTTAATGTATGATCCTATACTCTGTAAGAACATGACAATAGTATGCTGTGGAAGATGTGGCTAAATCGTGTATGATTTGAGATCCTGTGTGTGTGTTAGTTATAGTGTAGTCGAGTCTGGTACTCTACACTATGGGGGCTTGGGGGTAATTCTCTCTGCTACAAATAAATGTTGTGATCTGCATCATATTGACTACAGAGATTTCAAATCAAATGTTATTTGTCACATGCGCTGATTGCAACAGGTGTACAGTAGACCTTACAGTGAAATGCTCACTTGCAAGCCCTTAACCAACAATGCAGTTTTTAGAAAAATACGTGTTAAGAAAGTATTTACTAAAATAAGCAAGTTAAAAATAAATAAATAGAAAATAAGAAAATAAATAATTAAAGAGCAACAACAAAATAACAGCGAGACTATATACAGGGGGGGGCACAGGTTAGTTGAGGTAATATGTACATGTAGGTAGAGGTAAAATAACTGCATAGACAATAAACAGAGAGTAGAAGCAGTGTAAAAATGTGGGGAGGGGACAATGAAAATAGTCAGCGTAGGTAAAAAAAATGTTTAACTAGACAATTCAGTTAAGAACAAATTCTTATTTACAATGACGGCCTACCCCGGCCACACCCTAATCCGGACAACGCTGAGCCAATTGTGTGCCACCCTACGGGACTCTCAATCACGGCCGGTTGTGATACAGCTTGGAATCAAATCAGGGTCTCTAGTGAAGCAAATGTATTTATATAGCCCTTCATACATCAGCTGATATCTCAAAGTGCTGTACAGAAACCCAGCCTAAAACCCCAAACAGCAAGCAATGCAGGTGTAGAAGTACGGTGGCTAGGAAAAACTCCCTAGAAAGGCCAGAACCTAGGAAGAAACCTAGAGAGGAACCAGGCTATGAGGGGTGGCCAGTCCTCTTCTGGCTGTGCCGGATGGAGATTATAACAGAACATGGCCAAGATGTTCAAATGTTCATAAATGACCAGCATGGTCCAATAATAATAAGGCATAACAGTTGTAACTGGAGCAGCAGCATGGCCAGGTGGACTGGGGACAGCAAGGAGTCATCATGTCAGGTAGTCCTGAGGCATGGTCCTAGGGCTCAGGTCCCCCGAGAGAGAGAAAGAAAGAGAGAAAGAGAGAATTAGAGAGAGCACACTTAAATTCACACAGGACACCGAATAGGACAGGAGAAGTACTCCAGATATAACAAACTGACCCTAGCCCCACGACACAAACTACTGCAGCACAAATACTGGAGGCTGAGACAGGAGGGGTCAGGAGACACTGTGGCCCCATCCGAGGACACCCCCGGACAGGGCCAAACAGGAAGGATATAACCCCACCCACTTTGCCTATCCTCCTCGTGAAGCCCCTAGTACCGCAATGCAGTGCCTTAGATCGCTGTGCCACTCGGGATCATTTTATTTGCTGTTTAGGAGTCTTATGGCTTGGGTGTAGAAGCTGTTTAGAAGCCTTTTGGACCTAGACTTGGAGCTCAGGTACCACTTGCCGTGCGTTAGCAGAGAGAACAGTCTATGACTAGGGTGGCTGGAGTCTTTGGCAATTTTTAGGGCCTTCCTCTGACACTGCCTGGTATAGAGATCCTGGATAGCAGGAAGCTTGTTCCCAGTGATGTACTGGGTTTCCATACGCACTACCCTCTGTCATGCCTTGCGGTCGGAGGCCAAGCAGTTGTCATACCAGACTAGTGATTGAGCGATCCTAGTTTCACACATTGGTGATCTTTAATCGTTTGCATTGGTGTTAGATTTGGGCTCCTGAGTAGCTCAGCGGTCTAAGGAACTGCATCCTCAGTGCAAGAGGGGTCACTACAGTCCCTGGTTTGAATCCAGGCTGTATCACATCCGGCCGTGATTGGAAGTCCCATAGGGCAGCGCACAATAGGCCCAGTGTCGTCCGGGGTAGGCCGTCATTGTGAATAAGAATTTGTTCTTAACTGACTTGCCTAGTTTAATAAAGGTTAAATAAATAAAAAATATAGAGTGTGAGGTTAATGTATTTTCAAAGTTTATTCTGTCATTTCTATCCACTGGGTGGCAGTATACTCCTGTCGTTGATGTGGCTGGGCGTCTTTAGGACAGTCTATCCTCCAACGAGATTATCTCTGGTACAAATCTCCAGTCACAGCCAAACTCCCCAGGCCTATGACTTTACCAGACCTCTGTACATACAGCCAGAACCAGCATTCTAAATCACAGGCCTGTAAGCCCTCCTACATCCTTCTTACCACTTTCTCAGTCAGTTTCTCTGCTTTGCAAACTCGTCTGTTAGATGACTTAGGGCTGGTTTACCAAACGGGTTTGTATCTGGCAGACCAGCCCTAAGTGTACAGCAGTGGTTTAAAACATGCCGAAACATGCCGAATTTTTCTAATTGAGGCAACGATAATAAGTCTCCCCAATCAATCCGTGTGATCAGTTAGGAGGTTGTTGGCCCAGACAGTTTGAAACGGAGGGGAGGTGTACCAGAGGAAAGGATCTGCTAATGGCCCCCTAAGTGTTCCGTAATGACATAGAAGACTTTATTTCTCTCGCTCTCTCTCTCTCTGTCTCTCTCTCAGGAGTACATGCGGTAACACTTACCTGTTTCAACTGCTTCAGAAAGAAACTATGTTATACTAGAGAGTTGCGTTTCTAAAATGGCGGTTTGGGTCACAGCTGATCCCATTCCCTCTGGGTCGTTATTGGGGCCAGAAACGGAAACCGTGGTGGTTGTGGTTATTGGGTCGCAGCAGGGAATTTTGGAAGGCTTTAGATGGGTCACAGTACAAAACAGCCTGACTTGAGGGAAACTTGAACTCTCTGTCTGTCTCTCATGCAAGCTCACACACACACGCACGCACACACACACACACAATAGGAAGTCTGGGGGGACAGGGGGAGCAGGTAGCTGACTAGTGGTGGCTGTTCAGTAGCCTGATGATCTGTGTGTAGAAGCTACTGACCAGTCTTTCAGCTTTTGCCACAATGCTCCTTTGCCACAATGCTCCTATACTTAGTGAAGGAAGTGGGGAGAACAGGGCGTGGCTGGGGTCCCCGATGATCTTGTCCTTCCTGTGACACAGACAGTGTGCACCTGTCATGCATAGCTGTAATAGGTGGCAGGGAAGTCAGGCGCAGGAGAGTCAAACTGAGTGTAAAATGGAGTCTTTTAATAAAGTTCCAAGAGTATGCTCCATAACAATAAATGTACAAACCAACCAAACATGGGTACGAGGACCCGACGCGCACCTATACAACAATCACACTATACTGACAATAAAACAATCTCTGACAAAGACATGAGGGGAAACAGAGGGTTAAATACACAACAGGTAATGAATGGGATTGAAAACAGGTGTGTGGGAAGACAAGACAAAACCAATGGAAAATGAAAAAAGGATCAACGATGGCTAGAAGACCGGTGACGTCGAACGCCGAGCAACGCCCGAACAAGGAGAGGCAACGACTTCGGCAGAAGTCGTGACAGCACCCAATCGTGCATTCGGCTGAGCGTACCACCCTCTATAGCACCTTGCGGTCAGCGGCGGTGGAGTTGCCGTACCAGGCTGTGACGCAGCCCGACAGTAGGCTCTCGATGGAGCTCCTGTAGAGCACTGTGAGGGCCCTCGGGGACAGGCTGAACTTCTTCAGCATCCTGAGGTTGAAGAGTCGCTCTCGTGCCATATGCACCATGGTGTCCGTGTGGTTTGACCATTTCAGCTCCTCTGACGTGTGTACGCTGAGGAACTTTGCACAGTTAATAGCCACCCTGTCAATAAATCTCCAGCGTTTTTTTTTTTTTTTTTACAAAAGCCTGATAACCCTGACAGCCTCTGTGGTTCCCAAGGCTGATCCTCCGCTAGCTCCGACAGGTGTCGATAACAGCACCATACTGGATGCCAGTGACTCTGATGCCCCTCTGAACCATCTGTCTCGGGTGGAAACTGCAGCCCCATTATGGCTCCTCACACCCAGTAACGGCAGCTCACGGCCCATAAACCCCAATAGAGCCCACATACAGCCAGGAGAGCACTTAATGGAGAAGGGTGGCAGGGGTGGGGTGTTTGCATTAACACCTTGGTGGGGGACATTGATTGCCGTCATTGTGTGCGTTTGTGTGTGTGTGTGTGTGTGTGGTGGTCAACATATAGGGCAATAGGGCAGATGGCTGTGCTAACAGCCCTCATTTCCAGGAATACGAGCAACCCTGAGAAAACACAATCCTCAACACGTTTAGACAAGCCCATATTTACACAGTGACACAGGAAGAGCCCAGGGAATATATCCCTATTCAGGGTAATCAGGTTAGAATAGGCTACTTCAAATTCTAGAGTGAATGGATTTATCCTTACGTCTCCGGAGAAGTTTCTGGAAAATTCCTATCTGAAACAATAGGGATAGGATCCGTATGAAGTGTTTTTGAATTCAACACATAGTTAGCTATGAGCTGTGGCATAGAACACAGAAACAGCTGACATCTCAGCAGAGAGAGAGAGAACGCAGCCAGAAGTTTAACCCAATGTCTCCTCTCCGAGGAAGACATGCTCTCCAGACCCTGGACCTCAGCCAAACAAGCTGCCAGCTATGTGTGCGCGTGCGTCTGGCAGGAAGCTGCTGTCTGTGCTATAAGGTCCAGATCTCAGGGTGATTGATAGAGCGAAGTTACCAGCCAATACTCTCTTCCCACCATTAAATCACACACACACACACTTACCATTTTCTGGAGAGAATGCTTCCTCTGCAGTCAGCAGCAGAACCTCTCCTCCCTCTCTCCCATCACACACTCTTTCACCAGTCCTTTATTCGACCCCTGAAGTCCTGGAGCACGACAACATTTGGCAGACTGATCACTTCAGCATGCGCTCTCTCTCTCTCCCCCTGATTTTCTCTCTCATTCAAAAAGACTTCGGTGAAGTTTTGTAACACTGTTGTCTTTTATTTACAGTCCTTCAAATAAAGGCATCCTCTGTAAAGGAAGGTAGACCTCCATTGGCAATAAGTGCATTTGCCACTGTTTTAAAACCATTTACATTACCATTAACATTATCCTCAGCAACATCATCATTACCTTCAACGTAACACTGGTGTCCATAGAGTCGAGACTAGAGGGTGATACGGTAACTGTAGCCCTGACTAACACTGCTGGTATGATATTAGCTTATTAAAACACATAGCATCTTTACCTACTTCTTTCCTCTGATTCGAACACATAGCATCATATCCACGCCACTCTGTCATTGACAGGGATAAAAACAAGCAACCATCTCAACAAAAAAAGTAACCCTGGAAATATATTTTCAGATGACACAATTCAGAATATATTTATATAAAAGAGCCCCCATCCCCGCAGGAGGCCTTTTGGTAGGCCGTCATTGTAAATAAGAATTTGTTCCTAACTGACTTGCCTAGTTAAATAAAGGTTAAATAAAAAATAAGTGAATTATTTGTTTTCCCTTGGTAAGATTTCCTTTTTAATAGCCTGTATGGAGTTATGGTATAATATGGAGATGAAAATCATGTTTAGCAGCCTCCTCCTCTTGCTCCTGTGTGAGTATCCCCATATTAATAGGGAGGAGAACAGAAGAGCCCTGTCTTTGTGAAAAGTCTATTACATGTCTTATGACTCTGTTATATGACCCTCTGTCTGTCTATCTTTGCCATTGTCTTCATCTTTGTTAATGAGCCTCTCCCCAGAAATGCCAAGCAGGTCAAATGAACCCCGCTCCGGGGCAGACTGGAGAACAAGGGGCTCAAGCACTCAGGTAGTGTCCTCCCCTCTGGTAGGTAGGCCTCCCAGTCACCAAGGAGGGGCTGGGGGTAGAAGTCAGGGGGTAGGAGGGGCTCCGGGGCAGACTGGAGAACAAGGGGCTCAAGCACTCAGGTAGTGTCCTCCCCTCTGGTAGGCCTCCCAGTCACCACTGAGGGGCTGGGGGTAGAAGTCAGGGGGTAGGAGGGGCTCCGGGGCAGACTGGAGAACAAGGGGTTCAAGCACTCAGGTAGTGTCCTCCCCTCTGGTAGGCCTCCCAGTCACCAAGGAGGGGCTGGGGGTAGAAGTCAGGGGGTAGGAGGGGCTGGGGCCAGACTGGAGAACAATGGGTTCAAGCACTCAGGTAGTGTCCTCCCCTCTGGTAGGCCTCCCAGTCACCACGGAGGGGCTGGGGGTAGAAGTCAGGGGGTAGGAGGGGCTGGGGGCAGACTGAGGAAACAAGGGGTTCAAGCACTCAGGTAGTGTCCTTCCCTCTGGTAGGCCTCCCAGTCACCAAGGAGGGGCTGGGGGTAGAAGTCAGGGGGTAGGAGGGGCTGGGGGCAGAGCTCATGGTAGGGACTGACTAAAAGGGAGGTGGATAGGTTAAGGTGTGTGGCAAGGGTTTGGTAGATCAACGTTGGCTGTGTCCCCGGGTGGTGGTGTGCCGGGTTGGTATGGTGTAGGTCAGGGTGGACATCCGGGAGGGAATATGGTGGTCGTAGGCCAGGGTAGAGGCCCGAGAAGGGGTCCTAGGGGGGGTGTGCTGGTTGTAGAGCAGGGTGGAGGTCCGGGACGGGCTCCGGGAAGAGTACTCTGCTCCGTGGGTCGGCTCCCTGGAGAAGACCGAGTCAGAGGAGCTGCTGGTGTCTGGACCCACTAGGGAATACTGGACCGCAGGGATGGACAGATCCAAATACTCCTAGAGAGAGAGCAGAGACAGAGAGGACATGTTCAGGGGAACAATTCAAATTATACGACAATGACACTGTGTGTGTGTGTTTTTACCTGGTTGGCCATGAGTGAGAGCATGCGATCCAGATCCTCTACCAGTTGCTTGAAGGTTGGCCTGTGAGACTGAACAGCATGCCAGCAGTCTCTCATCATCATGTACCTGGGAACAAACACCACAGGGTCAGAACAGACAGTGCATTTGCATTGCTATACGTGCAAGGACATTGTACTGTCTGTGTGTGTGTTTCGGCGCGTACTCACAGCTCCTCTGTGCAGGCGGCTGGTCTGTCCATACGATGTCCCTCCTTCAACAGTTTGAACAGCTCCTCCACGGGGACACCAGGGTAGGGAGAGCCTCCTAGAGTGAAGATCTCCCAGAGCAACACACCAAACGACCACCTGCAACACACACACACAAACACACACACACAGAATTCAATACAGTGAACTATCACTTTATCAGGGACAGTTATTGCTGGGCTTGAAAAGAAACCTACAGGTATATAACATGATGGATCAGCGCAAAGCCACGGCGCAACAGAACGTAATGTCTATGACATGTTAGGAGGGCGAGACTTACACGTCACTCTGGTGTGTGTAGATGCGGTCGAACAGAGCCTCCGGTGCCATCCATTTCACTGGCAGACGACCCTGGGAGGAAAACGAGGGGTTAAACCACCTATATGTCCGTCTGTCTGTGTTTAAGTCACACCTGCTCCATTTTGACCAAGTCACTCACGTTGGTGGTCTTCTTGTAGTAGTCTATGTGATGGATGTCTCTGGCCAGCCCAAAGTCTGCGATTTTCATCACATTGTCCTCTGTCACCAACACATTCCTGGCTGCCAAGTCCCTGTGGATACACTACAAAACAAACAATTGATTGATTAATTGATTGACAGGCACAAATGTCCACACTTCAAGGAGAAAGAGGGAAGTAGAGTAACAGAAGAGAATAGATGCAGATGAAGAGAGAGTGAGAGAGAGAGAGACAATAACACTAGTCTCTTCTCTGACCTTCTGTGAGGCGAGGTAAGCCATGCCCCTTGCCACCTGATAGGCAGCAGACACCAGCTCCCTGACCTCCAGGGTGTCCAAGGGGGCCTGGGTAGGCCCAGACCAATACTCCAGACCCACAGGCCTCCGACACCGCAGGTACTCTCTCAGGTTGCCCTGAGATGCATACTCTACCACCACGTGGAGAGGACCTGGAGAGAGAAGAGGGTTATAATTAGGCTCGGGCGGTATACCGTATGTAGCGTATACATAGGTATTCTGAAAAAGACAAGATAAATTAAGAATATTTGTAGCTACTTTTAAAAACCTGCAGTCAACTCGCTCAATAATCTAGGAGATAAAGCAGATTGCGTTCTTCATTTCACCTGTCGCATTGTTTTACATTATGAAGTTTACCGTAGTTCCCCAGAAATGTTCAGCCAGTCATGTGTTTGTTTGTAAATAGCACAATGGGAGAATACAGGAGCTGGTGAGTCCAGCTGTGTATTTGGTTTAATTGGCTAATTAGCTCAGTAAGTGGCTGAGTTAATAAAGAGACACGTTCTGTCATGTTTGAGAAGTCAAAGTGCTTTGGATGAGTTATCTGTAAAGCTGGCACTGCTGCCATCTTGATTTCTTTGCGTTTATTTTTTCTCCCCTCCATTCGCAGCAGAGCAGGCAGGCCATTTACCATAGCAACCCCAAACTCCACACAGACACAGCGTGGACACATACTGCTCCAGAGCCAGTTCGGTTCTTCCTTCAGACAAGCATGCGTCAAAACTTTGCTCATTTTCACAACGTCTCTATTTCACATGCGTGTGGACTTTTACAAGCGAAACAGAAATTACATTCAGTAGCTACTACCTATACTTGTATAGCGGTATAAGCTGGATTGCATGTCTTTGCAATTAGTTTATTTTGTTTGAGCTCATTAGCATATTTATTAGCTAACAGCCTCTATTGAAATACGCTATTAGTTTGTACTATTTTTGTTAGCATTCTGGTAATGGATGCAAAATGGCCTTTTTTAGCTCTAAGACGGTACTAAGACGGTAATACCATAAATCCAGAGATGAGAGAAGGCCGGTATGACGATATTCAAATCTGGATACCGCCAAACCCTACTTGTAATGTAACATTTGGGTGTTCACCAAGGTTCAGTGCTTGGACCTCTGTTGTTATCTTTATCCCTTTGTACTGTGCCTCTTTGTACTTATGGTTTGCCATTCTGCTCGTACGCATGCACACACTCACACATGCACGCACACACACATGCATGCACACACACAGCACCAATCTTACCGTCCTGTGTGCAGGCTCCAAGCAGGTTGATGATATTCTTGTGTTTCCCGATCATCTTCATCATCTCCATCTCAGAGATCAGATCACTCAGGTCCTTCTCTGTGGCATCCGCTACACAGGAAATAGGACGTGACATCACATCAATATCAAACAATACGCACACTGTTTTCAAGGTTAGAAATGATGATACCAAAATCTACGTTTATTCTAATATATCTAATATATTTCAAGAAGTAGTCAGCAGTAGTCTCACGAACATTTAAGCATCTTCACTGCGACCATGGTGAGACGGGAGGGTTTTTCTCTGTCCAGACCTGCAGCCTCTGCTAGCACCACCTGACCAAAACATCCTTCACCCAGTGGCTTCCCCAGAGACAGCCTACAACACAGACACACATGGCATATTGTTATTTGTATTTTTTGCTCCTTTGCACTCAAGTATCTCTACTTGCACATTCATCTTCTGCACATCTATCACTCCCGTGTTTAATTGCTAAATTGTAATTACTTCGCCACTACGGCCTATTTATTGCCTTACCTCCCTAATCTTACCTCATTTGCACACACTGTATATAGACTTTTTCTATTGTGTTGTTGACTGTACCTTTGTTTATCCCATGTGTAACGCTGTGTTGTTGTTTGTGTCGCACTGCTTTGCTCTATCTTGGCCAGGTTGCAGTTGTAAATGAGAACTTGTTCTCAACCGGGTTAAATAAAGGTGAAAAATAAATAAAATGAATGTCTTGTTCATGGAGGTTATGAATCCCCTTGGTTAAGTTATAAGCACCTTATGCAGATGATGTATGCCATATGCAGGGTAATGTATTCCCTAAACTATAGGCTGTGTATTCTCTATGCAGGGATATAAACCTTCTAGTACCTGTCTCGTGACAGCTCCCAGAGCGGGTCCGCAGGCAGCTCATATTCTGACACGCCGGCCAGGTTGGGCGTGGCTCCGCTGGAGAGGCGGTAGGGTCTGACCAGACACACCCCGGACTGCAGAGAGGAAGAGGAGTCTACTGACACCTAGAGGAAGAGAGGGGGAGGCTGTGAGAGAGGACATGGTAAGCGGTCCGCCTGCTGAACTAAACCCAGGGATTAGTTCTCAGGCAAATTTTACTCATCATACGGTCGTGGTTTACGGGCATGTGTGTATATGTGTGTGTGCGCTACCTGTCTGCGTAGGGGAATGCTCTTCGCCAGTTTATGAACAGCCAGCTGGCTACTAAAGTCGCTCTTCTTCGGGGAGCAGCGTAATCGGCAGGCGGTCGCTATGGCGACTAGGAGCATGATGACGAAGAAGCCGACACAGTAGATGAAAATCTGCAGGTAGGCCTGAGACGGTACGGGGGAGGGCGGCACGTCTGCAGAGGAGGAAGTCAATGGTTTTTATGTTATTGTCATTTTTGTTTGTTTCTTCTCTTCCATTTTGAGTGCACATTTGTAAAGCACATTGGTCTGCAAAGGTTTAGAATAATCGAGTACATTTATGTGTGCGTACCTTTGATCACGCTGAGCCAGGCAGAGTGGTGAGACATTCCTATAGAGTTTCCGGCCAGACAGGTGTACTCTCCCTCATCCTCCACAGACACGTTCCTCAGAGTAAACACCTCCATCTCCCTGTCTGTGGTGTTAAACCCTGCAGTCTGAGGGCGATAGAGAGATGTTTATGTGGGGTAGCCCTCGTGGGTACAGTGTGTGTTAACCTTCAGAATTTGTACGTAGATATGTGTGTGTGTGTGTGTGTGTGTACCTTCAGTACACGTACGTAGGGTAGTCCGTCTGTCCCCACTTTGCTGCCGTTAATGGTGATGCGTTTGAGCCACTGGATGTGGGGCTGAGGGTCGCTGAACACTCTACAGACAAACTCTACGTCACTACCCACCACTGCCGTACGATTAGCTGGCAGGCCTGCCTGGAGGATGGGCCTGTGAGGGGAACGTTCTAGAACACACAAACACACATGCAACATGAGTGACGCAAACACACACATATACGTACACATCTCTCCATGTACGCATATCAGAAGTAAACACACACACACACATACTGACCCACTACGTCCAGCTGGTAGGTGTGTGTGAGGCTGCCATGCTTGTTCTCCACCAGACATGTGTAGTTGCCTTTATCAGACGGAACCACTGACTCCATTATTATAGTCCACATGTGGTCTCGGAGCTGAAAGAGGGAGGGGGTGAGAGAGAAAGTCAGGGAGTGAAAACACAAGAATAACCAAGAAAAATACACATTTGGTGTGGTGTTTGTGATTGAAATTTGGTAAAGTAGAAATAAGTGACATTTGTAATTCCCCAAGGTTCAGTGCTTGGACCTCTGCTGTTATTTTTTATACATTCTACCCCTTGGCACTGTAATCTAATCTTTACTTTTAAGGTATGCTATTTACCTGCTGACTTTACTGATGATGCACTATACAGACAACACACTATGTAGCAGAGGGCTGTACAAACATACATACCTTGAAGCCTCCAATCCGCTGGTCTCTCCTGAACTCTTTTCCATTCCTGTACCACCGCAAAGTTGGAGTGGGATTACCAGTCGCCTGGCAACGGAATTTAACAGTCTTACTGGCAGGAACGGCATGGAGCCTCTTTTCCATCTTGTCTGGAGTCACCCACTGAGGAGCCACCGCTAGAGAGAGAGAGGTATTTATATTTCTAACTTTGGATTCAATATAAAAAAATTTGGGCTCCTACTTTTTCATACTAATCAAGTTAGAGGGAGCGACGGGTGAGTGACAGGCAAGGTTTGGGGGAAAGAGGTGAGAGGAAGGGGCTTACGTTGGAGCTTCTGGTTGTTGTACAGTTTATTTTCCTCTGAGGAAGACTCTTCATCATCATCTTCATCCTCCGACGATGTAAGCATGTCAGCTATGGAGAGAGAGAGGAACCAGAAGTCCCCACAAGAATAGCGAGAATAATTTTTTTTGACCAACTGGAGACATTTTGTTGGTCATGACAAGATCAAATGCTATTTTTAGGAAGTTTAGGGTTAAGCTTAGAATTAGTGTTAGTATTGCATTAAGGGTTAGGAGCTATGGTTAGTTTTAGGGTTAGGAGCTAGGGTAAGGTTTCAAATCAAAATCTAATTTTGTTGGTCACATACACGTTTAGCAGATGTTATTGCAGGTGTAGTGAAATGCTTGTGTTTCTAGCTCCGGCAATGCAGTAGTATATAACAAGTAATATCTAACAATTCCACAACATATACCCAATATACACAAATCTAAGTAAATGAATGGAATTAAGAATATATAAATATGGATGAGCAATGTCAGAGACATGGACTAAGATATAGCAGAATAGAACAGAATACAGTATATACAAGGCAGTTAACCCACTGTTCCTAGACCGTCATTGAAAATAAGAATTTGTTCTTAACTGACTTGCCTAGTTAAATAAAGGTTAAATAAAATTTAAAAAATAAAAATAATACATATGAGAAGAGTAATGCAAAATATGTTAACATTATTAAAGTGACTAGTGTTCCATTTATTAAAGTGGCCATGTATATATGTATCTATGCATCTATGCATCTATGTATATATGTATATATGTATCTATGTATATATGTATCTATGTATCTATGTATATATGTATCTATGTATCTATGTATCTATGTATATATGTATCTATGTATCTATGTATCTATGTATATACAGTATGTATCTATGTATCTATGTATCTATGTATATATGTGTGTATATACAGTATGTATATATGTATATATGTATCTATGTATCTATGTATATAGGCAGCGGGCTCGAATGTGCTGGTGATGGCAAAATAACAATACATAAATAATACATTTAGAGTCAAGGTTAGGGTAAGAGTACGGGTTAGGTTTAGGGAAAATAGGATTTTGGATGGGACTGAATTGTGTTTCCCCACAAGGTTAGCTGTACAAGACTGTGTGTGTGTGTGCAAACAGGAAGGGCTGAGACAAGGTTACTCTGTGGGGGTCTGCTGAGTGGGAATGGAAACGGCATAAAGATTAACCTTTCACCCCTTTTTAAGGTGCCTCGACTGTCGCCACAGCGCACGCACCACCGCTCCTTCAGAGTTCCCACGTAGCTCCCTAACCCCAAGCTCAGAGATAAACAAACACACTAATCGTCAGCACCTTCATCCTGACAAATGGCTGCAAACAAAAGGGCAAGGATGGGTGTGAGGGTGAGTTGAGGGGCTCCAGAGCTTTAATAATGGGTCCTGTTTGAATATGTTGAATTAAAAAAAAGCCATTTTCCTTCTCCCATTAGACACAGTCTGATAGGGTTCCAGTCCACAGCATTCACAGATCCAGCCACGTCAGATCAGTGATTACTATAAGCAGGGATATATTCTACCACACATCCCTTTCCATCTCCCAGCAGAATGTATATATTGATTACTATACAATATAGAACTACAACATTACTAAGGGCATTTTCTGCCGCAGATCCCTTCCCTCCCCACATCTCAGCAGGACTGCGACCAGAGAAAGCAGGACTCATCATCATATCTACTGTAATCTAGAGAGATTAGGTCCATAATCATCACCACCACAGAGTGACATAGACCATCCCAGAATCCCAGCTCCCAGCCTCACCACAGCAGGTCTGTAATCTACAGGAACTGCATTATGGGAAGTCCTGAATACGGTCTGCTTATGGCAGGGGGAACATTCCTAATGAAAGGTTGTCAAAGATAGACAGAGAGAGAGAGAGTTGGAGAGAGAGAAGAGATACAAACAAACAAGGATAAAATAACTGAAAAGAAGAACGGAATCCACGAAACAAGAGCAGAGCAGGGGGAGGTGGTTGAAATCCAAAGACCAACAGCTTTATTTGAAAGAAGCAGCGAGACAGAGATAGAAAATTGTTTGCAGCCTTCGTGTATTATGGCAAAATAGTTTCCAGCCGAAGTGACATTTTTGGTGTTTTTGACTGAGAGAAAAACAAGAATTGATGCGTTCCAAAACAACAGTATCAAACACACATTCGCAAGAACGCACACACACACACACACACACACACCATGGTGTTAGGGCTGGTTTAGGATGGCCGATGGTTACACGACTCGCCAATAGAGGGAAAAAAACACCTCCTTTCAGACAGCATTCATCCTCTCCTACCAAACACAGCCTTTCTGTTCCACATCCAACCGACTGTGTGCATGTGCGTGCGTGGACAGGATATGTAAACCATAGCCAGTGGTAGAGAAGCTGAACCGTGGTTGCGCCATGAAAGAATCCCTGTAAACATCCTCAGTTTTTTTAACTAAATGGACAAACCTTGAAGACTGAGGTCCTTTCTAGACCAATAAAGAGCCTCCACATCCCCAAATTGAAGAGTGTGTTCTGTCCTCTGTCTCAGAATAAAGACCCACTGCTAACTGAGCAGGTCCAGACAGCGGAACAGAGTCAGTGGGATTGAACCACCATGGAAGCAGCCTGAACCCAGAGCCCTCAGCCTGGCATGAAAGGGATCAAATAAGAAAGAGGGAGAGAAAGCAGACGTTAAAACGCACACAAGCGAGCAAAGTGGAAGCGCACGCACACACAGAAGGCTAATGAGACGCAGCCCTGCCGAAAGAGAGAGAGAGAGAGAATTTAAGATATTTTATGTGGTCCATGTCTCTTACCTGTGTCACTGTCAGTGTCACTGAGGGAAGCAGCTGGTCTGGACTGGGAAGCAGCTGGTCTGGACTGGGTTAGGGGGGACAGGACCAGTAGAACCAGTAGAGACCAGAGTAGCAGCAGAGACCAGCGAGACAACAACATAATGGCACTGGTATAGCTTAACTGGTGCAGTACTGGAATGGCAAGGGCTACTGGTACAGGGCTGGCTGTAGAGGGCGCTCCAATGGATCAACCCACAACCATCAACTCTTCAGGTGGGGAACTGTAAGAGGGGAAAAAAGAGAGGGTCAAGAGGAACAATAGTGGTTATGTAAAAAAAATAAACAATTATGAAAAGAAAAGGTGAGAAAAGGTTGCGTCACCACTACCCTGTAAGCCCATGCTGTCGCGAGCAGATGGGTGGAGACACATGCTCTAGTGTCTCTTTTCACAGGTCTGAGATGGGAACTCAGCTTCCCACACTCCTCAGCCCCTTTAGCTCCTGTCCCCGAGGGGAGGTGAGAGAGGCGCACCTACCACACACACACACAGACACACACCTTTGACGCCTGTCCCCTGTCAGATCACCGGTCACACCTTAAATGCCCATCGAACGTCACAGAACAAAAACGGTGTTATGTCACAGTTACGCCATACATCCTCTTCGCAGGGTCTTGCCCCGCACCCGAATGGACAAGTGTAGTGTCTCACGTCAGAGATCACATTTATTCTGGGACAATGCAAAATATGACCTTTTTATTCAAGAGAGAATAAATATATTGTTTCAGGTGATAATAAAGCATGTTTTGCTAAGTTGCTTTTTCCTCAACTTGTTTCTCTAACTTTATAGCAAGTCAAGCTTGACATGAAATGTTTTGAAGAAATTCGTCAAAAACAAATTCTTTCTGGTCTCTCATCCCAAATAGATCCAAACCAATTCGCCTACCGTGCCTTCAGGGGTGTTGATGATGAGTTACTGGTCATGCTGAACAATATCTACGAACATTTAGAAAAGGCAAATAGCCCGAGTGAAAATTGTATTCGCTGACTTCAGTAGCACGTTTAACACCATCCAACCCCACCTACTGGTGGATAAGCTGCTGAATTTGGGTGTCAACTCTCTACTGATCAAACGGATTAATAGTTTCCTTGTGAACCGTACCCAACAGGTGAAGTTCAACTCCACAATCCGGGAGCCCCTCAAGGCTGCGTAAAAAGACCAAGTCAAGATTCAGCGCTTGATTAAGACAGTGGGAAGGATAATTGGTAGACTGTTTGATAGATAGTCTGTTGGGTATACCGTGTACTTTCACTATAAATGTGTAGCTGTGGCACTTTTAATGAATTCTATTGTGTAGTTTCTGTGTTTTTGTGTTTTCATGTTTTATGTACCATCTTTTTTAAGCACATGAAAAAATGAATTTCCCTCTGGTTGTAACGTCTGCTTCCAACTCACACACTCAAACACATAGATCCCCTGAACGCAGCCCACTTTCCAGCTCACACTCTCAAACTCATATATCCCCTGAACGCAGCCCACTCTCCAGATCCCAATCACCTGACTTCTAATCACCTGTTCACACACCTCTATGTCATTATCACACACTATTTAGTTCAGTTCTTTGCACCCCATCACTGTGAAGGATTGTTTGTTTTGTGACACTTCTTTCTTTCTGGTTTTCCTGTGGTTTACTCCTGTGTATGCTAGTGAGGCAGGCAAAAACTAATGACGCCTTTTGCCTATTCCCTGCCTGTACTTTAGCCTATCGGATTTCCTGTTATCAACCTATTGCCTGATCTCCCGGATGACGTTACTAGCCTTTTCCCTGCCTGTACTGTTGCCCTTTTGGACCCCCTGCCTGCCCCTGGACCCAGCTACCTGCCTCCTCCTGTGGTCCTGTACAATAAACAGCTGCTGTGCCCTGCGCTTGAAACCAGCTCTCTGTCTCCCCTCGTGTTCATTACACTGGTGGGATACTAATGTTAATCTGAATCATCAAAAACAAATGTAATTATCAGCACAATAAACTTAAACGGGAGGGAACAGTCATATAATGTAATAGGCTCAACAGCCAATGTGTATGATTTAACATTACTATTTAAATAGTACTCACTTATAAGAATGGGTAATTGCTTACAAGTTGCTAACTATCCCATAAAGCCATCAATATTTTCATCTTCTGTGGTTCGGTAACTTCCTGTTCTTTGATGGACTCTGGCTGGACTGAGGAAGAGGGCAAATGTGAAACATGTCAAAGTATGTGGCGTCCGTCTCGCAACGGAGCCTTTAACCGCATTGCGTTTCCACTCTGTTGTGGACATCCACATTGAAATGCATGACAGCTTTCATAACGTAGTGCTCATGGGTAATGTGAGTCGGTTTTGGGGGGGCAGCAGACACCATGGTTAGATGTGGGCGCATTCGGTCGGGAGGGAGATGCGGGAATTTCCCTCACGACGCAAGTTTGGCTCTCAACTCCTTGCAGGCCAGCTGCTGCTACCAAGGCCAGAGTTGCTTGCCTGGCGACCCAAACACAGAGCCCATATGTCTTCGTGGGAGACGAGGCGCTTCCTCTGAAAGTCAACATGTGACCATGTCCGGGTAAGATACTGTAAATGGATGCGACTTATGATATTATGATGTGAAAATTACACCAAAGTAAATAGAAGTTGTAATGATATGCCTCACACAAAAGTGCTTTGGCATCCCAGTAGCAGGATGGGGACCTATGTCCAACGTATAGACTACACAGCTGTTACAGTACATTTTTGATAGCCTTCATGTTGGGGCTCACGAGTGGCGCAGCGGTCTAAGGCACTGCATCTCAGTGCTAGATGCATCACTACAGACCCTGTTTCGATTCCAGGCTGTATGTATCACAACCGGTCGTGATTGGGAGCCAATAGGGTGGCGCACAATTGGCCCAGCGTCGTCTGGGTTTGGATTTGGCCGGGGTAGGCAGTCATTGTGAATAAGAATTTATTCTTAACTGACTTGCCTCGTTAAATAAAATAACAATGTTCCAGTTCAACACTAATGCCATGCTTCTTTTATTCAAAGGTTCTTCTGGTGGTTCTTCTGACGGTGCCAAGAAGACCTTCACCACCTGGAGGCGGCCCGTCAGGATGTCCAGGACCCAGTTGCACATGGTGGAGTAAAGACCCAGGGTCTCAAGCTTAATGATGAGTTTGGAGGGTACTATGGTGTTGAATGCTGAGCTGTAGTCAATGAACTGCATTCTTACACAGGTATTCCTCTTGTTCCGATGGGATAGGGCAGTGTGGTGGCGATTGCATCGTCTGTGGACCTATGGGGCAGTAACCAAATTGAAGTGGGTCTGGGGTGACAGGTAGGGTGGAGGTGATATGATCCTTGACTAGTCTCTCAAAGCTCTTCATGATGACAGAAGTGAATGCTATGGAGCGATTGTCATTTAGTTCAGTTACCTTAGCTTTCTTGGGAACAGAACAATGGTGGACATCTTAAAAAAAGTGGGGACAGCAGACTGGGATAGGCATTGATTGAATATGTCCGTAAACACACCAGCCAGCTGGTCTGCGCAAGCTCTGAGGACGCGGCTAGGGCTGCCATCTGGGCTGGCAGCCTTGCGAGGGTTAGCACGTTTAAATATTTTACTCACATCGGCCATGGAGAAGGAGAGCCCACAGTCTTTGGTAGTGGGCCGCATCGATGGCACTATATTGTCCTCAAAGCGAACAAAGAAGTTGTTTAATTTGTCTGGAAGCAAGACGTCAATGTCCGCGACAAGGCTGGTTTTCTTTTTTCTTTTTGTAATTTGTGATCGTCTGTAGACCCTGCCACATACGTCTCGTTTTTGAGCCGTTGAATTGCAACTCCACTTAGTCGCTATACTAGAGGTCTTCATAACAACTAGAAGTTTTCATAACAATCGGAAATCTGTATTTTTGGGCGCTGATGTGCCGATGTATTTTTTTATACCTTTATTTAACTAGGCAAGTCAGTTAAGAACACATTCTTATTTTCAATGACGGCCTAGGAACGGTGGGTTAACAACCTCGTTCAGGGGCAGACCGACAGATGTTCATATTGTCAGCTCGGGGGTCCAATCTTGCAGCCTTACAGTTAACGAGTCCAATGCAATAACGACCTGCCTCTCGTTGCACTCCACAAGTAGCCTGTTACGCGAATGCAGTAAGCCAAGGTAAGTTGCTAGCTAGCATTAAACTTATCTTATAAAAAACAATCAATCATAATCACTAGTTAACTACACATGGTTGATGATATTACTAGATATTATCTAGCGTGTCCTGCGCTGCAAATAATCTGACTGGGCATACAAGCATACTAAGTATCTGACTGAGCAGTGGTAGGCAGAAGCAGGTGCGTAAACATTCATTCAAACAGCACTTTTGTGCGTTTTTGCCAGCAGCTCTTCGTTATGCGTCAAGCATTGCGCTGTTTATGACTTCAAGCCTATCAACTCCCGAGATGAGGCTGGTGTAACCAAAGTGAAATGGCTAACTAGTTAGCGCGCGCTAATAGAGTTTCAAACGTCACTCGCTCTGAGCCTTCTAGTTGTTGTTCCCCTTGCTCTGCATGGGTAAAGCTGCTTCGATGGTGGCTGTTGTCATTGTGTTGCTGGTTCGAGCCCAGGGAGGAGCGAGGAGAGGGCCGGAAGCTATACTGTTACACTGGCAATACTAAAGTGCCTATAAGAACATCCAATAGTCAAAGGTTAATGAAACACAAATGGTATAGAGGGAAATAGTCCTATAATTCCTATACTAACTATAACCTAAAACTTCTTACCTGGGAATATTGAAGACTCATGTTAACCAACAGCTTTCATATGTTCTCATGTTCTGGGCAAGGAACTGAAATGTTAGCTTTCTTACATAGCACATATTGCAATTTTACTTTCTTCTCCAACACTTTGTTTTTGCATTATTTAAACCAAATTGAACATGTTTCATTATTTACTTGAGGCTAAATTATTTTATTGATGTATTATATTAAGTTAAAATAAGTGTTTGTTCAGTATTGTTGTAATTGTCATTATTACAAATTAAAAAACAATCGGCCAATTAATCAGTATCGGCTTTTTTGGTCCTCCTATAATCGGTATTGGTATCGGCGTTGAAAAATCAGAATTGGTCGACCTCTACTCTATACTGAAATTTTGCTTGTTTAATTGCCTTACGGAGGGAATAACTACACTGTTTGTATACTGCCATATTTCCAGTCGCCTTGCCATAATTAAATGTGGTGGTACATGCTTTCAGTTTTGTGCGAATGCTGCCATCTATCCACGGTTTCTGGTTAGGGAAGGTTTTAATAGTCACAGTGGGTACTACATCTCCTATACACCTCCTTATAAACTCAGTCACCGAGTCAGCGTATTGTCATTGTTATTATCTGAGGCTAACCAGAACATATCTTGAAGTGTGGAATCCGATTGGTCAGACCAGCATTGGATAGACCTAAGCACAGGCGCTTCCTGTTTTAGTTTCTGCCTATAGGAGGGGAGCAACAAGATGGGAGTCATGGTCAGATTTGCCAAAAGGAAAGCGGGGGAGGGCCTTGTATGCATCGGGGAAGTTAGAGTAGCAATGGTCGAACATGTTACTCGCTCGTGTACAGCAATCGATATGCTGATGGAATGTACAGTGAGGGAAAAAAGTATTTGATGCCCTGCTGATTTTGTACGTGTGCCCACTGACAAAGAAATGATCAGTCTATAATTTTAATGGTAGGTTTATTTGAACAGTGAGAGACAGAATAACAACAACAAAAAATCAAGACAAACGTGTGTCAAAAATGTAATAAATTGATTTGCATTTTCATGGGGGAAATAAGTATTTGACCCCCTCTCAATCAGAAAGATTTCTGGCTCCCAGGTGTCTTTTATACAGGTAACGAGCTGAGATTAGGAGCACACTCTTAAAGGGAGTGCTCCTACTCTCAGTTTGTTACCTGTATAAAAGACACCTTTCCACAGAAGCAATCAATCAGATTCCAAATTCGTCACTATGGCCAAGACCAAAGAGCTCTCCAAGGATGTCAGGGACAAGATTGTAGACCTACACAAGGCTGGAATGTGCTATAAGACCATCGCTAAGCAGCTTGGTTAGAAGGTGACAACAGTTGGTGTGATTATTCGCAAATGGAACAAATTCAAAATAACTGTCAATCTCCCTCAGCCTGGGGCTCCATGCAAGATCTCACCTCTTGGAGTGGCAATGATCATGAGAACGGTGAGAAATCAGCCCAGAACTACACGGGAGGATCTTGCCAATGATCTCAAGGCAGCTGGGACCATAGTAACCAAGAAAACAATTGGTAACACACTACGCCGTGAAGGACTGAAATCCTGTAGCACCCGCAAGGTCCCCCTGCTCAAGAAAGCACATATACATGCCCGTCTGAAGTTTGCCAATGAACATCTGAATGACTCAGAGGACAACTGGGTGAAAGTGTTGTGGTCAGATGAGACCAAAATGAAGCTCTTTGGCATCAACTCAACTCGCCGTGTTTGGAGGAGGAGGAATGCTTCCTATGACCCCATGAACACCATCCCCACAGTCAAACATGGAGGTGGAAACATTATGCTTTGGGGGTGTTTTCCTGCTAAGGGGACAGGACAATTTCACCGCATCAAAGGGTCGATGGACGGGGCCATGTACCGTCACATCTTGGGTGAGAACCTCCTTCCCTCAGTCAGGACATTGAAAATGGGTCTTGGATGGGTATTCCAGCATGACAATGACCCAAAACACACGGCCAAGGCAACAAAGGAGTGGCTCAAGAAAAAGCACATTAAGGTCCTGGAGTGGCGTAGCCAGTCTCCAGACCTTAATCCCATAGAAAATCTGTTGAGGGAGCTGAAGGTTTGAGTTGCCAAACGTCAGCCTCGAAACCTTAATGACTTGGAGAAGATCTGCAAAGAGGAGTGGGACAAAATCCCTCCTGAGATGTGTGCAAACCTGGTGGCCAACTACAAGAAACGTCTGACCTCTGTGATTGCCAACAAGGGTTTTGCCACCAAGTACTAAGTCATGTTTTGCCGAGGAGTCAAATACTTATTTCCCCCATTAAAATGCCAATCAATTCATAACATTTTTGACATGCGTTTTTCTGGATTTTTTTGTTGTTATTCTGTCTCTCACTGTTCAAATAAACCTACCATTACAATTATAGACGGATCATTTCTTTGTCAGTGGGCAAACGTACAAAATCAGCAGGGGATCAAATACTGTTTTCCCTCACTGTAGGTAGTCACGCCTGCTCCCACTCTCCCTCTCTGGTACTCGAGGATGCCAGACTGCCTTCACCATTGTTATGCGTATCTGAGCTTCATCACTGGTCACCATCACACGCAGCAGCGCATCATTGGACGGCATTTGATTGTGAGGAATTCTAGGTCAGGTGAACAAAAGGACTTGAATTCCTGTACGGTGTTACAATTACACCATGAGTAATTAATCATGAAACATACACCCCCGCCCTTCTTCTTACCGGAGAGATGTTTATTCCTGTCGGTGCAATGGCATCCTTGCTGTGATATGGAGGATACTGAGAGGAGCCTTTGAGGTTGCCCCAGAGAAAGCTGAGACCATTGTGAAGGCCTGTGTGACCCTACACAACTACCTACACACCACAAACATTGACAACACTGATTAATCAACACAGTACATCTACCCTGTTTGATGACTATTCCACAACTACCGCGGACCTGCGTCTAGGAGAGTGGAGACGGGTGGTACCAGAGGACACCGGCTTCTTGGACGCAAGAAAAATGTTGGCGGACATGGCAACTAGAGTTGCTATAGACTTGCAACCTCAAGGACTACTTCCTCACACCAACTGGTCTGGTGTCTTTCCAGGATGCTGCTATCATTCATGGCACCCTATGGTAAATGTTGGAGTGTTGTTTGGAAAACATATGCAAATATGTTATTTTCCTCTGGGTGATGACTTTGTCATAGTAGGATCCCCAATCAAATGAACTTGAGAGCCTCACACTTTTTGTAAATATCTTGGTTTTCACTGGTTTTGCTATTCACAATGAAGACTACATTTTGTTTTGTTTTTCACTTTAGCAGACACTTATCCAGAGTGACCTACAGTAATGAGTGTATAAATTTTCATACTGGCCCCCATGGGAATCAAACCCCCAAACCTTGCATCGCAAACGTCATAGTATACCGACTGAGCCACACGGGACCTCGTTTTGTTTGTCATATTTTTTTTGATAACTCAGCCAAAAACCTATTTAGTGTTATCAATGGCTCTAGTCTGAAAAATGGGCCAACAGTTATAGTATTCGTACACTAATTACGAGAGAAACTTAGTTTCCTATCAATTTACATTTCACAATAAAGACATCCATAAAAGATAGACACTTCATTCTCACGTTGTTTTTGTCGTATATTTTTCCTAAGGCGAGTACAGACGACGTGGCTTAGCATGATTCTGTAACATGTACTGTCTGACATTAAGGACAGGCCCCCTTCAAGACATTAATCTCATCTACATGGCCATGTATAACCTTCTGTTACGTAAACCTTTAAATGGGACTTTCCTGCTTTGGTACATTGGTGAGAATGTCTGTCCAGATGTAAACAATAGCCTAATCTAAATGGCCATGAAAACGTTCTGTTACGTGTCGTGGCCTTTCAACCATTTCAACGAGGATGTTGTCACTGGCCTACACACAATACCCTATAATGTCAAAGTGGAATTACGTTTTTAGAAATGTTGACAAACTAATTAAAAATCCAAATCTGAAATGTCTTGAGTAAATATTCAACCCCCTTGTTATGGCAAGCCTAAATAATTTAGTTCAGTAGTAACACTGTGCTTAACAAGTCTCATAATAAGTTGTGTGGACTGCAATAATAGTGTTCAACATGATTTCTGAATGACTACCTCGTCTCTGTACCCCACACATACATTTATCTGTAAGGTCCATCAGTCGAGCAGTGAATGTCAAACACAGATTCTACCACAAAGACCGGGGAGTTTTTCCAATGCATAGCAAAGAAGGGAACCTATTGGTAGATGGGTAAAAGAAGCAGATACTGAATATCCATGAGCATGGTGAAGTTATAAATTACACTTTGGATGGTGTATCAGTACACCCAGTCACTACAAAGATACAGGCCTCCTTCCTAACTCAGTTGCGGGAGAGGAAGGAAACCTATGGTGACTCACAGCTGTAATCGTTGCCAAAGAGGATTCGGACTTATATTGACTCAGGGGTGTGAATACTTACGGAAATGAGATACTGCATTTCATTTTCAATAAATACGCAAACATTTATAAAAACGCGTTGTCACTTTGTCATTACGGGTTACAGTAACAAAATGTAAGAAGGGGAAAATAGCGCAATGTAAAAAACAAGGTGCAAATAAGACGACCATCGTGACAAACAAAAGGTGTAGTCGGAATATTGTGCATAAGACATGGGGGAATAAGACAAGATCCACAAAGGCAAACCACCAGTAAATTAACCTACACCTTGACACGTGAATGATAAAACACGCACCATATCCCCAGTAAATGACCTACCAACATAACTTGTAAATTAGAAGGGGAAAAAACTATACAGAAAAAACATGTCAAACGCCAACATCTTTACAAATGTCTTGAGCACACAACTTGTTTTAGGTCACAAACACGCACAAACACAACCGTGCATATTGTATCTGGTATATTGGTGTCTGTCGGACAATGTTTTACATAAACAGGAAGCCAACCCAGTTGTTGGACAATCGGCGCAGTCCCATTCCTGGTCTCTTCCCCCTTTATCAGACTGTGAACATACCGGGTCCCGAATCTGTCTCCATGTTGATGCTCCCGAGTGGCGCAGCATTTTAAGGCACTTTATCTCAGTGCAAGAGGTGTCACTACAGTCCCTAGTTCGAATCCAGGCTGTATCACATCTGGCTGTGATCGGTAGGGCGTTCGCACAATTAGCCCAGCGTCGTCCGGGTTTGATCGGGGTAGGCCGTCATTGTAAATAAGAATTTGTTCTTAACCGACTTGCCTAGTTAAATAAAGGAACATTTTTAAAATGTTGTGCTATCTCACCCCAGCTGTTGACTTTGCGTTATGGTCCGTATACAACCGCACCAAGTAATTTTACAGAGGGGCTCGTAAGCGTCTCACCTCCTCGGACAGACGATCCTCAAAATTGGACAGAGATTTCATTTTGCATAAGGAATGTCGAAATCAAAGCAAACATGCAAGTAGAATAGCAGTAGCAGCATGTCCATTGCTTCCATGTTTATAAATACCAGAAAGCATGTGAAGTCGACACAGGGGCAGGACTTCCACTGCAAAGCTTTCTCAATACTGCCCATCAATTGTATACGTTGTATTGCCAATTTCTTGTGGCGCACTTGTTCGTAGTAGGTTTGTGCGCACAACAAGGAGCTACCCATTTTGTGACGTAAAACGACACTGCAACACTCTGCCGGCTCCGACTGCGTAGCGTCCTGGCCTTAACCTGTTTGTCGCTGTACATGTGTAGTCGGAACTTGGAAACTCTTAAATGTCGACTAGCTAACTGGTTAAAGTTATACACGTGCCGCGGTCAACAAATCAGCGAGTCAGACATGTCAGTTTCCTAGTTCCGACTAGCACGTGAATGCAGCATAACCCCATACCCATATCCATATCACCTCCTGGCCATGGAACAGAACACCATTTGCTTCCAGCCTGCCGGTCAGTGTCACAGTGTTAAAGTCTCATTGGGAAGATGGATCTTGTGTTTAGGTGTGATGAGATCGTTCCAACCCACAAACACACACCGTGAGAGACTAACAAAAAGGAGAGCTGTAAAAATTACTCTGTAACACATAACCTCCGTTCTTTATGGCAGAACAACCTGACGATACATTAGACCTGGACATTACTGTCGATGGCAGTGAGGAAAGGTGCGTGTGTGGACATTACTCAGGGTCTGACTCCATAATGAGATCTGTCCTTCGGAGCTGGCAGCCAGTGTGTGTGTGAGAGTGAGAGAATGGTGACCCAGAGAGGGAGGTATGTAACGGTGAAGAGTAGAGCGGGAGGTTTATGAAGACATCATTAATGCCCTTCATTAATGCCTCCCATAACTCAACCCCACACAAACATTAAAGACTCTCTTAAACGAATGAGTCTGTTTGCAGATTTATGAGTTTTATGGTGTAGCGTCTCCATCATACTGCTGGCTCGCTGACAGGAGAGCCCAGCACAGAGACACCCAAGCTGAGACAGAGTGAGGGAGTAAGTGAGAGAGATATAGAACATTCTGAGTATGCAGGCTTTTGCTCCAGCACTACCCCAGAGCATGGTAGGCGTAAAAACATGCAAATCCCCGCCATAGTGCTTCAGCGGGAGGGTTGATTAGCCCTGCCATAGAAGCTAAAAGCTAGTTAACAGCTAACACACCCAGCTCTGTAAACCTCACTGTGGTAGTTATCACACCACCACCACCACAAAATCACCAGAGACACAATTAGAACAAAAATAAGAGTGATTTCTCCCCGCTCTAGCCATGCTGTGTGGCTTCTTTAAATTCGAAAGGAACATTTCAGCAATTTAACAGACACTCTTATACGAAGGGACTTGCTTTCAACTAGAGTAGGGAAGACAACAGCCATAAATTATGATCTTCACAAGTTAAAAAATAACTTTAAGAGCAGTGATAATTATTCTGCAGATGCTGTTGAACTAAACTTCATTGGCTCAGCATGTTGGTACTGTGTATAGCTTAGCGATGGACTGTTACAATGACTCCGGAGGTTTGATATGATTCTAAATTGATGGTCTGAGAGTAGCTACACACACACCCAGGGTGGTGTATAGTCGCTAGGCCAGGAATAGAGCATCACACTAGAGCTCTATCGAGGAGAGGGCCTCTACCTATTGGAAACTTCTCCCCACTCCCATCTATCTCCCATGCCTTCCCCACACACACACACACACACACACACACACACACACACACACACACATTCGCTCTAATATCTTCCCTCCCGCTTCCTCCCCCATACACCCCCCTCTTTCCCTCATCTGTTCTTCATCTCCTCCTCACCCCTAACCCACCCCCCCCACTCTCTTTCCCCTCTCATCCCTTTAGTTCGATACAGTCTAGTTCTCGTAAGAATATATTTTTATTCTCCCTCTCTTTCTAGCAGATGTGACCTCTCCAGATTTCCCATTCCGGAAGCCCTCACCTACACACCACATTTTGCCTCAGATCCGGCCTGTTCCACCCGTCAACGTAACGCTGTCATAGTAACTATGTCATAGTAACACACCATTTCTCGGTAGAGGCCCATGCCACCAGCAGACTGGAAAACAGATGACGGTGTGTATGTGGAAAGGGGAGCCATGACTAAGGATATGCTTCCATTATCAAATCTGTTTTATTTTCCCCAAATTCTGTTTTCTCCGTTTAGTTTTTCCAGGTTTTGTTGCTATGTTTTTTTCTTCAGGTTTTCGCTCTCAAAATTACACTTTTTTATTATTATAAAAAAAAAACTCAATTTTATGTTTTAAGTCCACAACAACCACATCAAGAGACCACTTTATGTAGATGTTTAGTGTGTAGTTACTCTTTAGTTCCAGTGTACCTAGCAAGGGGCAGGTGTTTTTCTGGCGCACGTGTGGTGGTAGCATAGCAGTGGGAAGTAGGCAGTATAAAGCTCTCTCATCCATTTATATGCAGATGATACGGTCTTATACTCAGCTGTACGCCTCCCCGGATTTTGTGTTAAATGCTCTACAACAAAAGTTTTCTTAGTGTCCAGCAATCTTTCTCTACCTCTAACCTTGTTCTTAACACCTCCAAACCATGTGGTTCAGTAAGAAGAATGCCCCTCTTCCCACAGTTGTTATTACTACCTCTGAGGGTTTAGAGCTTGAGGTAGTCACCTCATACAAGTACTTGGGAGTGTGGCTAGATGGCGCACTGTCCTTCTCTCAGCACATATCAAAGCTGCAGGCTAAAGTTAAATCTAGGCTTGGTTTCCTCTATCATAATTGCTCCTCTTTCACCCCAGCTGCCCAACTAACCCTGATTCAGATGACCATCCTACCCATGTTAGATTACGGAGACAAAATATATAGATCTGGAGGTAATGGTGCTCTCGAGCGGCTAGATGTTCTTTACCATTCGGCCATCAGATTTCCCACCAATGCTCCTTATAGGACACATCACTGCACTCTATACTCCTCGGTAAACTGGTCATCTCTGTATACCCGTCGCAAGACCCACTGGTTGATGCTTATTTATAAAACCCTCTTAGGCCTCACTCCCCCCTATCTGAGATATCCACTGCAGCCCTCATCCTCTACATTCAACACCCAGTCTGCCAGTCACATTCTGTTAACTTCTTATGGCTTGGGGGCAGTACTTCGACGTTTGGATGAGAAGCATGCCCAAAGTAAACTGCCTGTTACTCAGGCCCAGAAGCTAGGATATGCATATACTTGGTAGCATTAGATAGAAAACACTGAAGTTTCTAAAACTGTAATTGGTAGATTTTGATAGAAAACAAAACTGTTAAAATAATGTCTGTGAGTATAACAGAACTGACATGACAGGCGAAAACCTGAGGAAAATTCATCCAGGAAGTGGGATTTTTTTGATAGGGGTATTTTCAATTGAATGCCTGTAGAGTATCTAATGGTTAGGACCCAGAATGCAGTTCCTATGGCTTCCACTAGATGTCAACAGTCTTTAGACATTGTTTCAGGCTTGTTTTCTGAAAAATGAAGAAGAATGAGACCTTTCTCTCAGTGGACTGTAGAATCATGGAGTGCTGGTTTACGTGTGTGACCGAGTGCGCGCCATTTGTTGTTTTTTCTTTCTATTGAATACGCTATTGTCTGGTTGAAATATTATCTATTATTTAGACAATTGACAACCCAAGGATTAATTATAAACATTGTTTGACATGTTTCAACAAACTTTACCGGTACTATTAGGATGTATTCCTCTGCATGTTTTGACACTCTTTGATTCAGTGGATTACTGAACAAAACGCACCAACAAAACTTAGTTTTTGGGATATAAAGAGGGACATTATCGAGCAAAACAAACAATTATTGTGTAGCTGAGACTCTTGTGACTGCAACTATATGAAGAGCTTCAAAGGTAAGTGATTAATTTTATCTCTATTTTTGACTTTTGTAATTCCTTTACTTGGATGTAAAATGTTTGTATGCTTTTGTAAGTGGGGCGCTGTCCTCAGATAATCGCATGGTATGCTTTCCCCCGTAAAGCCTTTTTGAAATCTGACAAAGCGGCTGGATTAAAACCTCTCTGGGATATGTGGGACGATAGCGTCCCACCTCGCCAACAGCCAGTTAAATTGCAGGGCGCCAAATACAAAAAAAAACAGAAATCCCATAATTAAAGTTCCTCAAACATACAAGTATTTTACACCATTTTAAAGATAAACTTGCTGTAAATCCAGCCACCGTGTCCAATTTCAAAAAGGCTTTACGATGAAAGCACACCAAACGATTATGTTAGGTCAGTACCTAGTCAGAAAAACACAGCCATTTTTCCAGCCAAAGAGAGGAGTCACAAAAAGCAGAAATAGAGATAAAATGAATCACTAACCTTTGATGATCTTCATCAGCTGACACTCATAGGACTTCATGTTACACAATACATGTATGTTGAAGTCAGAAATAGCATTATAAATATTAACTTACCTTTGATGATCTTCTACATAATGCACTCCCAGGAATCCCAGTTCCACAATAAATGTTTGATTTGTTCGATAAAGTCCATCATTTATGTCCAAATACCTCCTTTTTGTTTGCGCGTTTAGCACACAATCCAAACTCACAAGAAATGGGCACGTCCAGGCGAAAGTTCAGACAAAAAGTCATGTTACAGTTCGTAGAAACATGTCAAAAGAAGTATAGAATCAATCTTTAGGATGTTTTTATCATAAAACTTCAATAATATTTCAACCGGAGAATTCCTTTGTCTGTAGAAATGTGAAGGAACACAGCTAACGCTCACGTGAGCGCGCATGATCAGCCCATGGCACTCTGCCAGACCCCTGACTCAATCAGTTCTCATTCCCCCCTCCTTCACAGTAGAAGCCTCAAACAACGTTCTAAAGACTCTTGACATCTAGTGGAAGCCTTAGGAAGTGCAATATGACCCCATAGACACTGTATATCGATAGGCAATGACTTGAAAAACCACAAATCTCAGATTTCCCACTCCCTGGTTGGATTTTTTCTCAGGTTTTTGCCTGCCATATGAGTTCTGTTATACTCACAGACATCATTTCTGTATTTTGAATTTGGCGCTCTGCAATTTCACAGGATGTTGTCGAGGTGGGTCGCTAACGGAACGCCTGCGCCATAAAGGTTAATGGTCCCCAAATCAAACACATCCCTGAGTCGCTCCTCTTTTCAGTTCGCTGCAGCTAGCAACTGGAACGAACTGCAACAAACACACAAACTGGACAGTTTCATCTCAATCATTCATTCAAAGACTCAAAAGACTCCTGGCCCAGGTTATCCAGGAAGGATATTGACCTCATCCCGTCAGTAGAGGATGCCTGGTTGTTCTTTAATAGTGCTTTTCTCACCATCTTAAATAAGCAAGCCCTGTTCAAAAATGTAAAACTAAGAACAGATATAGCCCCTGGTTCACTCCTGACTTGACTGCCCTTGACCAGCACAAAAAGATCCTGTGGAGTACTGCATTAGCATCGAATAGCCCCCGGGATATGCAACTTTTCAGGGAGGTCAGGAACCAATATAGACAGTCAGTTAGGAAAGCAAAGGCTAGCTTTTCAAACAGAAAGTTGTATCCTGTAGCACTAATTCCAAAATGTTTTGGGACACTGTAAAGTCCATGGAGAATAAGAGTACCTCCTTCCAGCTTCCCACTGCACTGAGACTAGGAAACACTGTCAACACCGATAAATCCACGATAATCGAGAATTTCAATAAGCATTTTTCAACGGCCGCCCATACTTTCCACCTGGCTACCCCTACCCCAGCCAACATGCACCCCACGAAGCAACTTGCCCAACCCCCGCCCCCATTCTCCTTCACCCAAATCCAGATAGCTGATGTTCTGAAAGAGCTGCAAAATCTAGACCCCTACGAATCAGCTGGGCTAGACAATCTGGACGCTCTCTTTCTAAAATTATCCGCCGCAATTGTTGCAACCCCTATTACTAGCCTGTTCAAACTTTCTTTCGTATCGTCTGAAATCCCAAAAGATTGAAAAGCTGCCGTGGTCACCCCCCTCTTCAAAGGGAGAGACACTCTAGACCCAAACTTTTAAATACCTATATCCATCCTGCCCTGCCTGTCTAAAGTCTTCAAAAGTCAAGTTAACAAACAGATCACCGACCATTTCAAATCCCACCGTACCTTCTCCACTATGCAATCGGGTTTCTGAGCTGGTCATGGGTGCACCTCAGCCACGCTCAAGGTCCTAAACAACATCATAACCGCCATCGTTAAAAGATAGTACTTTGCAGCCGTCTTCATCGACCTGGCCAAGGCCTTAGACTCTGTCTATCACCGTATTCTTATTGGCAGACTCAATAGCCTTGGTTTCTCAAATGACTGCCTCGCCTGGTTCACCAATTACTGTCAAATCTGAGGGCCTGTCGTCCGGACCTCTGGCAGTCTCTATGGGAGTGCCACAGGGTTCAATTCTCGGGCCGACACTTTTCTCTGTATACACCAACGATGACGCTCTTGCTGCTGGTGATTGCGTAGAGGTGGATCAGAGAGACGACACCATTCTGTATACATCTGGCCCTTCTTTGGACACTGTGTTAACAAACCTCCAAACGAGCTTCAAAGCCATACAACACTCCTTCCGTGGCCTCCAACTGCACTTAAATGCTAGTAAAACTAAATGCATGCTCTTCAACCGATCACTGCCCGCACCAACCCACCCGACTAGCATCTACTCTGGACGGTTCTGACTTAGAATATGTGGACAACTACAAATACCTGGGTGTCTGGTTAGACTGTAAACTCTCCTTCCAGACTCACATTAAGCATCTCCAATCCAAAATTAAATCTAGAATCGTCTTCCTATGTCGCAACAAAGCCTCCTTCACTCATGCTGCCAAACATACCCTCGTAAAACTGACTATCCCACCGATCCTTGACTTTGGCGATGTTATTTACAAAATAGCCTCCAACACTCTACTCAGCAAATTGGATGTAGTCTATCACAGTGCCATCCGTTTTGTCACTAAAGCCCCATATAATACCCACCACTGCAACCTGTATGCTCTCATTGGCTGGCCCTCGCTACATATCCATCGCCAATCCCACTGGCTCCAGATCATCTATAAGTCTTTGCTAGGTAAAGGACCTTATCTTAGCTCACTGGTCACCATAGCAACACCCACCTGTAGCACATGCTCCAGCAGGTATATTTCACTTGTCATCCCCAAAGCCAACACTTCCTTTGCCCTCTGCTGCAAATTACTGGAATGAATTGCAAAAGTCACTGAAGCTGGAGACTCATATCTCCCTCAATAACTATAAGCATCAGTTGTCAGAGCAGCTTACCGATCTCTGCACCTGTACATAACCCATCTGTTAATCGCCCACCCAACTACCTCATCCCCATATTATTTTTTTGCTCTTTTGCACCCCAGTATCTCTACTTGCACATCATCATCTGCACATATATGACTCCAATGTTAATGCTAAATTGTAATTATTTCGCCACTATGGCCTATTTATTGCCTTACCTCCCTAATCTTACTACATTTGTACACACTGTATATAGATTTTTCTATTGTGTTATTGACTATACGTTTGTTTATCCCATGTGTAACTCTGTGTTGTTGTTTTTGTCGCACTGCTTTGCATTAACTTGGCCAGGTCGCAGTTGTAAATGATAACTTGTTCTCAACTAGCCTACCCAGTTAAATAAAGGTGAAAAAATAAATAAATAAAAACACATTTACACTCTTACTGACAGTTGTGGCTGTTTTGTGTGATGTATTGTTGTCTCTACCTTCTTGCCCTTTGTGCTGTTGTCTGTGCCCAATAATGTTTGTACCATGTTTTGTGATGCTACCATGTTGTGTTGCTAACATGTTGTTGTTATGTTGTGTTGCTACCATGCTGTGTTTTCATGTGTTGCTGCCATGCTATCTTAGGTCTCTCTTTATGTAGTGTTGTCTCTCGATGTGATGTGTGTTTTGTCCTATATTTATATTGTATTTGTTTTTTTTGTTTTAATCCCAGGCCCCTGTCCCCGCAGGAGGCCTTTTGCTAGTTAAATAAAGCTTTAAAAAAAGTATTTTTATAGCTTCTACCAAATAGCTGTAGGCTTGGTTTTATCACAAGCACTTACTGCTGGGAAGGCTGCAGTTTGGACAGCAACCCTGGCACTCTAACTGTTAAACTCATTAGTATACTAACAATGGCTGCCAGTCCTGACTTGAATGGGAACTGCCCATCTATGGATCATATATCTATGGTTGTTTGCAGCTGTCAGTTTGCCTTTCACAAATGTATAAAAACAATTGTGAGAAAAACACAGGCCTCCAATTTCGAAAGCAAATGCTTAATGCTGAAAAGAGTGAACTAATCTGTCTGTAGAAGCAAACTATTTTTTTCTCAGCAACTTTCAGCGATTCTGAGCAAACAGCACTTGAGATATTGGCACGAGCGCATCGGGCATTACTGGTGAGTGGCCTATGAATCATTTTCATCATTGGGTGAGTCAGTGTCACTGGAAAGTTTATTTTGTAGCTTAATGTAGCCTACAGTGCATTTGGAAAGTATTCAGAAATCTTGACTTTTTTGTTATGTTTCAGCACTATTCTAAATGTTTTCCCCCACCAATCTACACACAATATCCCATAATATCAAAGCAAAAACATGTTTTTAGAAATTTGTGGAAATGTATAACAAAATTTAAAGCTGAAATATTACATTTACATAAGTATTCAGACCCTGTACTCAGTACTTTGTTGAAGCACCTTCGGCAGCGATTACAGCCTCGAGTCGTCTTGGGTATGACTCTACAAGCTTGGCACACCTATATTTGGGGAGTTTCTCCCATTCTTCTCTGCAGATCCTCTTAAGCTCTGTCAGGTTGGATGGGGAGCATCGCTGCACAGCTATTTTTAGGTCTCTCCTGAGATGTTCGATCGTGTTCAAGTCCGGGCTCTGGCTGGGCCACTCAAGGACATTCAGAGATTTGTCCCGAAGCCACTCCTGCATTGTCTTGGCTGTGTGCTTAGGGTCATTGTGTTGGAAGGTGTACGTTCGCCCCCCCCCCCAGTCAGGTCCTGAGCGCTCTGGAGCAGGTTTTCATCAAGGACCTCTGTACATTTCTCCGTTCATTTTTCCCTCGATCATGACAAGTCTCCCACTCCCTGCTGCTGAAAAACATCACCACAGCATGATACTGCCACCATGCTTCACCATAGGGATGGTGCCAGGTTTCCTCCAGACATGATGATTGGCATTCAGGCCAAAGAGTTCAATCTTGGTTTTATCAGAGCAGTGGATCTTGTTTCCCTTTAGAAAACTTAAACCGGGCTGTCATGTGCCTTTTACTGAGGAGTGGCTTCCGTCTGGCCACTCTACCATAATGTCCTGATTGGTGGAGTGCTGCAGTGATGGTTGTCCTTCTGGAAGGTTCTCACATCTCCACATAGGAACTCTCAAGCTCTGTCAGAGTGACCATCGGGTTCTTGGTCACCTCGCTGACCAAGACACTTCTCCCCTGATTGCTCAGTTTGGCCGGGCGGCCAGCTCTAGGAAGAGTCTTGGTGGTTCCAAACATCTTCCATTTAAGAATAATGGAGGCCACTGTTTTGGGGACCTTCAATGCTGCAGAAATGTTTTGGTACCCTTCCCCAGATCTGTGCCTCGACACAATCCTGCCTCGGCGCTACGGGCAATTCCTTTGACCTCATGGCTTGGTTTTTGCTTTGACATGCACTGTCAACTGTGGGACCTTAGATAGACAGGTGTGTGTCTTTCCAGATCATGTCGAATCAATTGAATTTACCACTGGTGGACTCCAATCAAGTTGCAGAGACATCTCAAGGATGATCAATGGAAACAGGATGCACCTGAGCTCAATGTTAATTCTCATAGCAAAAAAGTCTGAATGCTTATGTAAGTAAGGTATTTCTGTTTTTGCTCAAATTTCAACATTATAGGGTATTGATGAGGAAAAATAGAATTTAAACGATTGTAGAATAAAGGCTGTGACAGAATGTGAAAAAGTCAGAGGGTATTTTCTGAAGGGTCTGTATATAGAGGGGATTCTGGTTGCCTCTTCAGAATGTTGCAATAAATACGAATCCCTCATGCATTCTGTTCATGTCTTATGATAAACTTGGACGAATGAATAAACGTTCAAACATTTAGTTGAATCCTTGCTAAGTTAGTCCCGTGTAGCTCAGTTGGTGGAACATGGCACTTGCAGCGCTAGGTTTTGTCGGTCCAATTCCCAAAGGGGACCATTCTGAAAGTGTATGGACTCAATACTGAAATCACTCTGGATAAGAGTGTCTGCTAAATGACTAAAATGTTCAACATATTGTTAAATTCCATTATAATGTCTGGATTCAGTGTTTTGAAGCCATGGTCTCCACATCACATCATTTATAGGGCCCTATACCATGAAATGTCCATGGTCCCAAAGTGGGCTACGTGAATCATTTGATTGTACAACTATTCAACCCAGCTGAAGTACGGCAACATACAGAGGTTGGGCTGAATGTCTGGAGACAGATAAGAGGACATGTTGAGAGTGGCACTGGATAACAGCTCACTCTTACCATACACTTCTATTTACCTTTCCCCTCTCTCTCTCTCTATATATATATATATATATTATCTCATTATCTCTCTCTCTACTCTTCACCCATCTGTCTCTCTTTCTCTTGCTCCTCCCTGAATGAGGCATCTGATATAGAACAGCAATTACAAATTCGCTCCATTCACAAATGAGTCAGGAGGTCTAACACACACATTCACCGTCTCCCACTGTTACCCCGTTGAGTAAGATTTCCAATGTATTCATTCTGCAAATACACTTGAAACTGAACTCTCACACCATGACATGATTATCATTATCGCGTGTGTGTGTGGCTATATTACCCTATATGTGCAGATATGAACATCCAAAGTTGTCCTCTGAACATAATGGTCCGGTTTCCCAGACAGAGATTAAGCCTCGTCCTGGCCTAACAATGCTCTGACGGAGGATCTCGATTGAAAGTGCTTTTTAGTCGGGGACTAGCTTTAATCTCTGTCCAGGAAACAGGTCCAATAACTTTTTCAATGCCAACGGATCATGTGGCAATAGAACTAATTCAATTCCATTCTATTCGTCAGCCGGTGCCCATTGGTTCCGGGAGTGAGTCACCGGTCAAGCGCGGTGAGTCAACAAAGATTGCACGCATCAGCCAGGTCTCATCAGACGTGACACGAGCGTCATTTACCGCACACCGACACATTTACAGTCACGTCTGTCGGACACAATGTCCCCGCGTTAGCAGTGACCTGTGACTGACTGCTTGTGCTGTGTTCCTCAGAGAGAGACGCGGGTCAAGTCTTACCAACGCGACCCTCTGGTTTGTAAATGTGGTCACCTTTGTGTATATCTTATACATTATTAATGGCGCCTTCATAAACCCTTTATAAGACATTATAAGGCTATAAAGGGTGCATGCCATAGGATATGTGGATTAATGGTTGTAAGTCATTTGAAGCAGTGTAGTTCGTGAAGGGTTCGTTCGTTTAACTGATAAATCAAGAGGAAACCCTCGGATATCCAACTCATTCCAAACAAACCTTTGGCTATTGCAGTTACATAGTTATTCAATAGGCTCCCTACCACATGCAGGGGCTCCTACGTTCCATAGGCAAGTTTTCTTATATAGGCTATGCATTTAAAATCTATATGATATCTACATGCTTGACTAGGTACCCTACACCTACTTAATTTAAACGTAGCATTGTTTTTATCAAAAGAGCAATGATTCTGAAAAATAATGATCCAATGTTTACAGCCCACTGCATGCAACATTGTGTGACTACAGTCTTGATATTTATTGGCATGCATTGGTGTCTCACCTGCGTTTCGGATCCTTGTGCAACTACCCTCGAGGAGGTAGGATAGGAATTAAATGTCCGATTCCTTTGATGCCTTCAAGTTACAACTCCCGAAAAAAAACATCGGTTTTTTCCGAGTTCAAATAGAGTGGCGCGGCGAAGCCACGCGTAATGGACGTTGACTGCGGAGTATGGTGCGGTCTCTCTTTCTACCTTCCAACAAGTTTTAAAACTAAAACTTTCTGTTCGAATACAACAGCATTTAGTTGTTTATCCGTTTCAGTAAACCAGCAAATCTCGAAGCATTTTAGTTGAGTCCAAATGTGCCTATTCCTGCCCGGAGAAAACGTCGGAACTTCGAACGTTTTCTGTATTGTCTTGGAACAATCGGAAAAAATCGCGAAAAAAAAACGTTTGCACAAGCCTGCAACCTAATATTTTGTTGAAATTATATATATATATTTTTTTTTAAGTCAACAACGCAGAGATGTTCTGTATTTTGTGAATAGCATGTGAGGTGAAGTGGCTGGCAACTTCAATTAATATATTTCAGAGCAGCGAATTCTAACTCCCTGCAGGCTGCGTCTGTGACCTCCCCGAAAAACTTCTCACCGCGCAGTGTGTGCGTTGTGTGCGCGTGTTTTGGAGGGTGGGGGGTTACAGATCTGGGAGATTCTGAAGGAGACCTCCCCCTTCCCTGCTTGCCTCTGTCGCCCCACCCTCCGTCTCAATTGCAGGAACTCCAAATTATTTTAGCCTACACTGTGAACCTGTAGGTCTGTCCCAAATTAAACAAAGAGTTCTCTACTGACTTGACTGACCAAAACACGGCATGATTTGGAAATAGACAGTAACCTATGTTTGTTTGTGTTTTGGCAACATTCTCATAGGCATTGATTACTCATCGTTGTTGTCCACTGCATTTTTAACTATGACCTAACAGGGAAATTGCTTTCATATCTTGTTGGGAGGGAGAGCCCTGCTGTGTGAGTTTGTGAGTTGTGGGAGGAAGGGGGCTGACTGGCTAAGCAGTGATGTAACTGGGCCTGGTCTAAGTAGGTTGTACAGTTGATTAAAATAAGGAGAAAGCAATGCAGAGAAAGAAACACACACTTTTATGTTTTGTCTGCGTCCATTTACAGGAAACCTTGGGATGGGATACTGTATGTTGGCTGGCTACAGTAGGATTGGCTGTTTTATAATTAGCTGTAAATGCTATTAGGCTGTGATGAATGGACTGTAAGGGGGGGTAGAGATGTGATACAGACAGTCAACGGGGTCCTTACATTCAGTACATTGTGTGTGTGTGTGTGTGTGTGTGTGTGTGTGTGTGTGTGTGTGTGTGTGTGTGTGTGTGTGTGTGTGTGTGTGTGTGTGTGTGTGTGTGTGTGTGTGTGTGTGTGTGTGTGTGTGTGTGTGTGTGTGTGTGTGTGATGGATGAACTGTGAATGGTGTTACAAGCTGTGCTTCCTAGTGTTGTCAATAATGTCCAAATTTGAACTACTTTCCTAGCATACATTAGAGATCCCAAAGTGGGAAATAACCCAATAACATGTATTTATGGGGTACCTCATACAATCTATTCTATCTATCTGACTGTCTATCAGTCTGTCCGATAGTGTGCAAACTCCACTGAAGACAGGTTAGTATGGTGCTATATAAGGAATACGCGTTGTATGCGCTGTGTAGTGCTATATAAGGAATATGCGCTGTCTACAAATGCTTAATAAAATGCAAGCAAACGAATAAAAGGCCCCTAAATTCAATAAATAAGCCTGCAGTTATATTTGTATACATAGGCTATCTCAGTTGGATGGATTGACACCATACAGTCACAGATCGCTAACCTAGATCACATCGCTAAATGCCACACATGTTGCACTACAAAGCAGAACTCCTCACATTGTTCTGGTTAATCTGCTGTTAATGCAGACACAGAGTCTGCGCCCTGAGTGTGTGACACACACACACACACACACACACACACACACACACACACACACACACACACACACACACACACACACACACACACACACACACACACACACACACACACACACACACACACACACACACACACACACACACACACAGGGCCTGGTCCACACTATGGCTTTTCTAAAAACACCTCATAAACCGAGAGCTTCTTTTCTCCTCTGGTGACTGTGTGTGTGCAGAAGCAAGTGTGTATGCATGTGTGAGTTTGTGTGTGTGTCTGTGTAAGGTGGGGCATAGGCAGGGTAGGCAGGCAGCATGGCGCCCAGACCACATCACATGTGTGAGCGGGGGGCACATATGGAGCTGGTTGCTGCTGACGCCATATTGGGGGGGGTGTGTGTGGGAGTGGGAGGGGGGACTGGACGATGAGAGATGAGAATGAGGAGGGGAACAGGAGGTCCTAAACCAGTGGTTTATTTTTTTAAGCACAATTGTTTCTAGTTCCACCCCAGCCAGCACTGTCTCTAGCCCCAGAGACAATCAGCTTCACGTACCATTAAGGAAACACTAACCCTAACACTAACACCGTGTGTTTATCCTCTGGATTAGAGAATAAACAGCTCTGATTGCCTCGTTATTGCAGAGCCCCAACCAACCCTTTACTATATTTAAAAGGTGACCAGAGATCTGCCTAATACACACACACACACACACACACACACACACACACACACACACACACACACACACACACACACACACACACACACACACACACACACACACACACACACACACACACACACACACACACGCACACACACACACACACACAAGTAGCGTAGCCTGAAATGTAGACATTTTGCAATGCAGTAAAGAGAAAAATGTGCCGTTTATAGCTAATCTCATGCTATTCTACACATTTTGCCATGAGGCTGAGAGAACATTTAGCATTTTTTAAGCTAACTCAAGCACAAATATAGGTGTGTTGACTTTGATAAAGGCGTTGGATTATGACCTGTCTTGTTGGCTAAATGAACAAATGAAGAAGGCAGTGGCATGGTGCATATACAGCCAGGCCATCCGCCATATAAATCAGTATTGTCCCAGTCCGAGGACGGCGGGAGGCGATGTGGAAACCGGCCACTCGGGGCAACAGTGAGTGCTGTTACCTTCTAGTAGGGTTTTTGTTTTGGTAGTTCATTGGGGGTGGAGATGGCATATGGTTGTAAGCCTATGGTTGTAAGCATGTACCTCTGGTCCAAGGTTGCAAGTTTAAATCCAGCAACAACAAAAAATTCCCACCTTTATTTAACCAGGTAGGCTAGTTGAGAACAAGTTCTCATTTGCAACTGCGACCTGGCCAAGATAAAGCATAGCAGTGTGAACAGACAACACAGAGTTACACATGGAGTTAACAATAAACAAGTCAATAACATAGTAGGGAAAAAAAGAGTCTATATACATTGTGTGCAAAAGGCATGAGGAGGTAGGCAAATAATTACAATTTTGCAGATTAACACTGGAGTGATAAATGATCAGATGGTCATGTACAGGTAGAGATACTGGTGTGCAAAAGAGCGGAAAAGTAAATAAATAAAAACAGTATGGGGATGAGGTAGGTGAAAATGGGTGGGCTATTTACCAATAGACTATGTACAGCTGCAGCAATCGGTTAGCTGCTCAGATAACAGATGTTTGAAGTTGGTGAGGGAGATAAAAGTCTCCAACTTCAGCGATTTTTGCAATTCGTTCCAGTCACAGGCAGCAGAGAACTGGAACGAAAGGCGGCCAAATGAGGTGTTGGCTTTAGGGATGATCAGTGAGATACACCTGCTGGAGCGCGTGCTACGGGTGGGTGTTGCCATCGTGACCAGTGAACTGAGATAAGGCGGAGCTTTACCTAGCATGGACTTGTAGATGACCTGGAACCAGTGGGTCTGGCGACGAATATGTAGCGAGGGCCAGCCGACTAGAGCATACAAGTCGCAGTGGTGGGTGGTATAAGGTGCTTTAGTGACAAAACGGATGGCACTGTGATAAACTGCATACAGTTTGCTGAGTAGAGTGTTGGAAGCTATTTTGTAGATGACGTCGCCGAAGTCGAGGATCGGTAGGATAGTCAGTTTTATTAGGGTAAGTTTGGCGGCGTGAGTGAAGGAGGCTTTGTTGCGGAATAAAAAGCCGACTCTGGATTTGATTTTCGATTGGAGATGTTTGATATGAGTCTGGAAGGAGAGTTTACAGTCTAGCCAGACACCTAGGTACTTATAGATGTCCACATATTCAAGGAAAGTTGTTTTTGAGATGTTATTTTAAGCCTATCCCAAACCTTATCTCGTACCTTAACCATCAAGAGTTAATGCCTAAATGTAACCTTAAACACGTTGAAATTTGATGTTTGGAAGAAATTTGACATTTGAGAAACTTGGATGAGTGTCTAATTCTGACGTGAGACTGTGAGAGCTAGTTCTGCATATAGCCTTAGAAGCACAATGACATATGCCTCAATGCGGTCATATTCGAGCAGTGGAGGCTCCGAAGGGGAGGACCATCCTCTTCAGTGAATTTCATAAAAATAGCAAAACACTTAAAAAGTTATAATAAAATAATAAAACTACAGTAAATATATTCACGTCACCAAATAATAATACAGCAGTCTGTATGGTAGCACCATGGTGTTGCCGGGGACAGCTCGCTTCCATCCTCCTCTGTGTACATTGACTTCAAGACAAAACCTAGGAGGCTCATGGTTCTCACCCCCTTCCATAGACTTACACAACTTCCGGAGGATGTCCTCCAACCTATCACAGCTCTTGCAGCATGCTGAAATGTTGTCCACCCAATGAATGATCAGAAAATTAATCTAGTACTGAAAGCATAAGCTACAGCTAGCTAGCGCTGCAGTGCATAAAATGTGGTGAGTAGTTGACTCAAAGAGATAGAAAGACAACAGTTAAACTGTTTCGAAAAATTAATTTATTCAAAATTCAAGGAGAAGCAAGAGAGATGTTTTGTCTTTTTTTTCACTTTCAATTTCTTAGCTAGCAAATTCAGCTAGCTGGTTTAGCCTACTCAAACACCTGGCTATGACTATCCAACATAACACTGGTGTAACGGCTGTTGGAAGGAGAGGACCAAGGTGCAGCGTGGTATGTGTCCATATTTATTTAATGAACACTGAAATCACAAAAATAACAAAGCGAACGACAGAGACAGTTCTGGCTGGTACAGACACACAACACAGAAAACAACTACCCATGATGATTGTAGTGGTTTTCGTGCAAGGCGCTATTGAATGTGTCACTGTCCATGTGTCACTGTATGTCACCTCAAATTTTTCTCTCAACCTGTTTGCATCTACGTTGTAAACTTTCATTCATAGGCTCGGTTGTAGCAACCTCATGATGTGGGTATGGGGAACATTTGACTATCATATAGTAGCATACACCCATCAATGCTGCGTGAATGGAATATGAATGACAGTCATCGAATATTCTATAATAGAAATAAGGCCATGCTCATGAAAACAAATAATCGTCTTCCCTCATTTTAAACAGCACCGACCGCCACTGTATTTGTGTCTTATTGGGGATGTGGCTTTCAGTTAGTTATTTTTGGCCACCCATCCCATGAGAGTCAATGTCATTCCAGTTCATCTGAATGTCATTCCAGTGCACTGCTTGCTATGAAAACAATCTGATGGTTTTTGCATGCTTAAGTAAAAATAATAATGTCCCGTTTGGAACACTGACAAGTAGAGAGCATAAAAAAGTATTACAATAAAACACTGTTTTTGTTATTGCTCAATCTGATTGGGTGGACCTCTCTCCCCAGTGGGTGGGCCCGGGACCCAGGCCAACCCGGCCTACACAGCTGACACACACACATACACACCAGGACACATAAGGACGTTACCAACTGTAGCAGGCTCAGTCCAGTCCAGCCCCAATCCTCTCCCCAGACCCTAACCCGGCCTTGTCAAGTCACACCAGTCCTCTCCCTCTAGCACAGTAAATACTGTGAGACCCTTGTTCTCAGCCCTGACCATGCCACTGATCTCAGGCCTGTCTAAGTCACTGTAACCCCAACACACAAATACTGTACATACGCTCAAGCACACGCAGGAGCACACAAGGACATCAAGTCATGACCACTACTGCTTAGTATGCACATTTTTTTCAGGCCTGCCAAGCTGTGTGTGTGTGTGCCTTCTGGCCCTGTGTGGTCAGGCTGACCTCAGAAGAGCAGTGAAATATGTGTTTGTATATGTACGTGTGTGTGTGTATGTGTTTGTATGTGGCTTTATATGAGGCTGTTTTATTGGGCGTCGCCCGGGACGACCTCGGAACACAGAGGGTGACATGACATGAGGAACCAAAATGGTTGCCAAGAGAGAAAGAGGAGGGCAGAGGTAGAAAGGGGGGATGGGGGGGAAGCAAAGAGAGGAGGGTGGAGAAGGAGAGGGAGGAGGATGGGGGAGACTCCCAAACCCTCGAAACCACAGTTCTTATGTGAGGCACATAACATCCTAGAACAGGGTTTAGAATGTGAAACATTCCCACGAACCAACAGCAACATCCTGGAAGGAGCCTTCTGAAAGACATTCATGGTCTGTAGTCGTCACTACGTCTGTGTGTCGAAGGAGAGGACACTTGGTGCATTTATCCACCTCCTCCAGTAGTCCTAGATTCGCTCCACAGGCAGGGTGAGCCAAGATGGGCATGAGTGATGACCATGCCTGCCTCTCTGTGTCTGGTCAGGTCCCCACCTCTTCACTCTCACTTAAATAGGCACAGAATCAGCTAACATTAACTAAACCATACACACAGCTCAAGAAGAGCTCAAGAAGTGAAATAAACACACAACCCTCAAGCAGTCAAACCCTAACCTCTCATTACACACACCCACTCGATCACCTCATCTTATCTTTATCAGCTATCCTCTCCACATCTCTGCCTTCTCTCTCTCTCCTTCCCTCTCTTCTGTCTGTCTCCAGTGACAGTATGCCAGCTCAACTAAGGACCTGGTCCTTAGATGAGCTCATCTAAGGACCAGCTGCTGGAGGGAAAAATGGTTGCTGTTGCTGAGTCACCAACTGCCCACAGGGCACACACTGGTTGAGTCAATGTTGTTTCAACGTAATGTGTCAACGTATTGTGACGTGGAATCAACGTGGAAAATACATTCGATTCTTTTTAAA
Source organism: Oncorhynchus masou masou (assembly GCF_036934945.1). Taxonomy (NCBI): domain Eukaryota; kingdom Metazoa; phylum Chordata; class Actinopteri; order Salmoniformes; family Salmonidae; genus Oncorhynchus; species Oncorhynchus masou. The sequence continues at coordinate 37,038,123 of NC_088219.1, forward strand.
GTAATCAACCAGTACTGTTTTCATCTCATCTTATTAACAAGCGTTTGTAAACACTGCAATTAGGGTAAAACGTCAACTTAAATACGTTGACTTAACCTGACTAGCAAGTTGTTACATCATTCTAGTTTCAACATAATCATCAGATCTATGTATACGTTGAAATTGCGTTGAGAATTCTACATATAAACGTTAAAAAAAATATTTTTCATATTTATCCAGGCAAGAACAAATTCTTATTTTCAATGATGGCCTAGGAACAGTGGGTGAACTGCCTGTTCGGGGGCAGAATGACAGATTTGCACCTTGTCAGCTCAGGGGTTTGAACTCGCAACCTTCTGGTTACTAGTCCAACGCTCTAACCACTAGACTACACTGGCACCCCATATTGGGTTGTTCAAATTCTGTTGCATTTTTAGATGTGATTAAACATATTTCAGTCGACCTTGTTCCAATGTTGATAGTAAAAATGGCATGTTTGAATAAACATTATTGTTTCACCATCATGCTATGAACCCTTAATAAAGAGGTACATTGAAATAATATGTGAAGCCAAAAGATCCAACAGGTGCTTCTACACCTGCATTGCTTGTTGTTTGGGGTTTTAGGCTGGGTTTCTGTACAGCACTTTGAGATATCAGCTGATGTACGAAGGGCTATATAAATAAATTTGATTTGATTTGATTCCTGCCTGAACAGTGACCCCTACTGGTATATGAGTGGTAATGCACTTCAGTGAGGACAAGTCTATCATCTAGATCAGGGGTGTCAAAGTCAAATGGACGGAGGGCCAAATAAAAAATTTTGCTACAAGCCGAGGGCCGGACTGTTCGAATGTTCATTGAAAATTTTTTAAATGACGCATATAGTCTAGTGAACCTAATTGAACCTACTGAAAACCTAACAAATATATTCCAATATGATCAGATAAATAAAGCAATATTTTCTTATGGCTCTGTCAGTAATCTTTAATTTTCAACAGACACAAAAGACAAATTTCCTTTATATAAAAATCCCCATAACATGAACATTAAATGAAAGAAACCGGTATTCAAGGCACCATCAGTAGCCTATATTTTCTATTTTAGCAAAAGTGGGCTAAATTTACTTCAAAGAAAAAAACAATAATAGCAATTTTCTATCATCCACTCAACTGAAATATTTTTAAAATATAATTGGATTGAAATACAATAAAATAAAGTGCAAAAATCTATTAATCAAAAACAACACTTTGTTTAAGGAGAAGTAACATGCAGTGAAAACAAATATTAAACTTTAACTTTTAAACTTGAACTGAGTAAAAACTCTAAATATGTGATTGCACAGTAATGTTCACTTGTTTGAGGTTGAGGGTGATACTTGGTGGTGTCCCATCTTTTCCACAAGTTCATCAATGTTCGGGGTAAGGCTCTGAGCTGAGGAAATCCTCAGAATTGAGTGGAGGTGTTCAGCAGTAAGTCGACTTCTGTGTGATGTTTTGTTCAGGTTCATCAAAGAAAAAAGTTGTTCACACAGGTATGTGCTGCCAAACATAGACAACGTTTGAGCAGCCTGGATGCGCAGCTGGGGCATTGTGTCGGGGAGGAAACGGGCGAACTCCGCAGCACCCACTGCCGCATATTTTGCCCTCAGTGCATCATTGCATTGGAGGTCAATCAACTCCATTTGGAGGTTTGGTGGTGAGCTTTCCACGTCAACAGCAAATGGGTTACCGAGCAGTTCCAACCTGCTTTTTTGTGCTTCAAAGTCAGCAAATCGGCGTCGAAAGTCAGCGGCAAGCATACCTATTTTATCAGCCAACTGTGCGCTCGGGAACGCACTGGTAGAGAGCTTCTCTTCCATGTCCATATTCTTGTTTTTGTCCGCGTGTTTCGTTTCATAATGTCGTCTCAGATTATACTCTTTCAGTACCGCCACACTTTCTCCACACAGAAGACACACAGGTTTTCCAGCTACCTCCGTGAACATATACTCCGACTCCCACCTTGTTTGAAACCCCGGTTCTCAGTGTCCACCTTCCGTTTTGCCATTTTTGATGGGTATCTGAAAGTTAATTTTACTGTGATGCTGACGACTGCTGTGCCAATAAATATTGAAATGAAGCAGCCTACTGCTCGGTGCGTCACCGTTGCATTGTGGGAAATGTAGTATTGGTGCGTGTAAAAGATCTGCGGGCTGCCGGCTTGCTGCGGTCTGCGGGCCGGTTCTAATAATAAATCAAGATCATCCCAGGGGCCGTAAAAAACCTTCTCGCGGGCCGGATGTGGCCCGCGGGCCTTGACTCTGACATATGTGATCTAGATGCTTTCCTCTATGTACCCTGTTTCGCGTTGGAAACAAGACATGCTCGTTTCAGCTGAGCTACCATGTCAACACATTCACATTGATCAGCATCCATGCTCATTTGCGTAGACTACCTAAAACACATTGAACAGTTGAAAGTGACTCCAACTGTTCTTACACAAGCAGTATATGAAAGTAAATTCGGAGGGAGGTTGGCTCTGATTTGTCCAACAAAGGACACCATCATGTGGCTAGGTATATTATCATTCCTCTATGGTTGATTGGATCTTTGGAAGAATAGAAGTACACTGCCTGACCTAAACTATGTGGATACGTGCTCGTCAAACATCTCATTCCAAAATCATGGAATGAGATGGTCCCCCCCCCCCCTTGCTGCTATAACAGCCTCCACTCTTTTGGGAAGGCTTTCTAATAGTTGATGAATTGACTTGTTGGAAAGGCTGCATCCTCTGACGGTGCCACGTTGAAAGTCTCTGAGCTCTTCATTAAGGCCATTCTATCGCCAATGTTTGTCTATGGAGATTGCATGGTTGTGTGCTCAATTTTATCCATCTGTCAGCAACGGGTGTGGCTGAAATTGCCGATTCCACTAATTTGAAGGAGTGTCCACATACTTTTATATATATATAGGGTAGTTACCATTAGCCCTATAAATAGGATGCCAAATTAATGATATTAACAATACACGTTTACCTCTACCTTTACACGTTTACCTTCACGTTTACCTGGATACATTTCGACCTCAATGTATTAAGTTTTACCCTAATTGTATTGTTTACAATGCTGGTTGAAATGAGATGAAAACAATACTGGTTGATGACTTTTTTCAAATCCAGTTTATGTTCCACGTTGACAAATTATGTTAAAAATCTTCAACCAGTGTGTGCACACTGGGTGTGTTCAGACTGGCACGCTGATCTGTGAGTGTGTGTATGTGTATATATGTGTACATGTGAGTGTGTGCATGCGGATGTGTGCATGTGTTTGCGTGAGCATGCACGGGGGTGTGTGTGTGTGTTTATGTCAGTCCATGTGTGTGTGTGAGTGAGTGTGAACTTGTTCGTCTTCTTTGAGCTTTACAGCTATGTCTGAGCTTAGCGGAGAGAGGAGAGTGTCTTTAGGAAGGAAGTGAGTTCTGGGCTGACTGAAGGGACATCCTCTGTTCTCCAATTAAAACCGCCTGGCCATGTAAACGCCACGTTCCAGAGCTGGTGGTCTGTCAGTCTCTCTGAAAAGGAAGGACCGGGGCCAAGACTATATTCATGCTCTTCAACCTGTTGAATAAGTATGCTTTAGAAATAAGAAATAATTGCTTCCAAAGATAGATCAAGACCTTGCTCATGCCTGCCTGCACCATAAGTGTATGTGTGTTGTCCTCCCATAAGCCCAGGAGAGGAAGAGGCTTGTGGAGTTTAGGAATGGAAACCTCTTAGATGTTAAATCTCCTAGGGGGACGTTGAGCGGTTCTGGATCGGTTCAGACTAACATGTTGGTGTACAAAGCGCTCTGTTAACGCCTTATAGTCCCAGAAAGCCCCACCTGTCTGCTCTGCACTACCGCTCTCTCAACGGAGCTGACTTGAAGTGTTAGGTTACCCCAGGTTTATGTAGGGAGTGACGTGACATAGGGTGTGACATGACATTTCTGGCATATCCAGACAAAATCATTGATTTGCAGAGCGACAGAGACGGCATATGAAAGGTGACAGTCCAGCGACTCACACGGTTGTGGTTTCAACTCGCTGTGATATTCTCAGACGGATTTACCGCTCTCAACAGGACAAAAAGACTAAATCATTTAATAGAATTGAAACAAGACCACTTTCTCTTGGTCATAGACGGACTAAATCACGCCGTGCTTAAAGCTGAAGTTGTCACGAGTCTGCATACGTTCGATTGGTGTCTCTGCGCCATTCAGTGGACGTTTCGGAGAAAATTCTTTGTTATATGAAATTGTCACTAAGTATGATCATAGTTATTCTACAGTTCTAAGAAAGGTGACATCGTATAGTAAGTCCTTTATAATTTGATTGGTATTCAGAAAGCATTCCAGTCATTTCAAGCCCTATGACCCTTTCATTGAATAGGAATAAAAACATACGGTACGATTTTTCATATTTTCATCAATTTTGTGCTATGTACTTGAGCTTGTGTCCTCAGAAGTGAGTACATCTCAGAAATGTATAGCCATTTTTTCCCCCAGAAAGGTGAGTTCCAGACCTTTCTAAAACGATACAACATGACCAGTTATGGTTTATGGCCATCTCATGAAAACTAATTATGCTTGTTATGTCTATTTAGGCGGAAATAAAACGGTTGCCCTATCATTCAAGAGGATTTACACTGAGGACTTGAGCCCACACCACAACAGACACACCCTCTCTCGCGTTCTCTCACCCTCTCTCTCTCTCTCACACACACACACGCACGCACACACACACACACACACACACACACACACACACACACACACACACACACACACACACACACACACACACACACACACACACACACACACACACACACACACACACACCACACAGACACACACACCACACACACACACCACACACACACACACACCACGCCATTACCCACAATGCATACCAGGGGTTACCCAGCAATCCCTCCGTGAATGGCCTTGCTGACCCTCAGTTCTGCTTTGTTGGGAGAGGAGGGGCACATACGAACACTCGCGCAAATTAAGGCCACACACAGAGCTGGATCATCTGTGAGGTCATATGAATTCAAGCTTCTCCACCATACGCAAGGCTGCACTATAAATACAATGCATTACCATGCATATTATACACACCCATTTGCACACGCATGTGCAGTGAGCACACACACACACACAAGTGCTCACACACGCTGTCCAAGCCCGCACACACACAATCTAGCCCAGTATCAAGACTCTGTCGTTATTTTAGAGTTCACTGGGTCTGACCATTTGAAACTCACCAAAAGAACAGTTACACAGCCCACATTCATGATCCACTGAGAGAGAGAGAGAGAGAGAGAGAGAGAGAGGGGGGAGAGAGAGACATAGAGAGAGAGAGAGAGAGAGAGAGAGAGAGAGAGACATAGAGAGCAAGAGAGAGAGAGAGAGAAAGAGAGAGTTACCAAATTACCGTACAACAGACCATGTATTCACCCTGCACACCCTAATTGACAACCAAACAAACCAAAACAAAGGCAAAGTCTTCTCATGCTTTGTTGATTTCAAAAAAGCCTTTGACTCAATTTGGCATGAGGGTCTGCTATACAAACTGATGGAAAGTGGTGTTGGGGGTAAAACATACGACATTGTAAAATCCATGTACACAAACAACAAGTGTGCGATTAAAATTGGCAAAAAACACACACATTTCTTCACACAGGGTCGTGGGGTGAGACAGGGATGCAGCTTAAGCCCCACCCTCTTCAACATATATATCAACGAATTGGCGCGGGCACTAGAAAAGTCTGCAGCACCCGGCCTCACCCTACTAGAATCCGAAGTCAAATGTCTGCTGTTTGCTGATGATCTGGTGCTTCTGTCACCAACCAAGGAGGGCCTACAGCAGCACCTAGATCTTATGCACAGATTCTGTCAGACCTGGGCCTTGACAGTAAATCTCAGTAAGACCAAAATAATGGTGTTCCAAAAAAGGTCCAGTCACCAGGACCACAAATACAAACTCCATCTAGACACTGTTGCCCTAGAGCACACAAAAAAACTATACATACCTTGGCCTAAATATCAGCGCCACAGGTAACTTCCACAAAGCTGTGAACGATCTGAGAGACAAGGCAAGAAGGGCATTCCATGCCATCAAAAGGAACATAAATTTCAACATACCAATTAGGATTTGGCTAAAAATACTTGAATCAGTCATAGAGCCCATTGCCCTTTATGGTTGTGAGGTCTGGGGTCCGCTCACCAACCAAGACTTCACAAAATGGGACAAACACCAAATTGAGACCCTGCACACAGAATTCTGCAAAAATATCCTTTGTGTACAATGTAGAACACCAAATAATGCATGCAGAGCAGAATTAGGCCGATACCCACTAATGATCAAAATCCAGAAAAGAGCCGTTAAATTCTATAACCACTTAAAAGGAAGCGATTCCCAAACCTTCCACAACAAAGCCATCACCTACAGAGAGATGAACCTGGAGAAGAGTCCCCTAAGCAAGCTGGTCCTGGGGCTCTGTTCACAAACACACCCTACAGAGCACCAGGACAGCAGCACAATTAGACCCAACCAAATCATGAAAAAACAAATAGATAATTACTTGACACATTGGAAAGAATTAACAAAAAAACAGAGCAAACTAGAATGCTATTTGGCCCTACACAGAGAGTACACAGCGGTAGAATACCTGACCACTGTGACTGACCCAAAATTAAGGAAAGCTTTAACTATGTACAGACTCAGTGAGCATAACCTTGCTATTGAGAAAGGCCGCCGTAGGCAGACATGGCTCTCAAGAGAAGACAGGCTATGTGCTCACTGCCCACAAAATGAGGTGGAAACTGAGCTGCACTTCCTAACCTCCTGCCCAATGTATGACCATATTAGAGAGACATACTTCCCTCAGATTACACAGATCCACAAAGAATTCGAAAATAAATCCAATTTTGATAAACTCCCATATCTACTGGGTGAAATACCACAGTGTGCCATCACAGCAGCAATATTTGTAACCTGTTGCCACGAGAAAAGGGCAACCAGTGAAGAACACACACCATTGTAAATACAACCCATATTTATGCTTATTTATTTTACCCTGTGTCCTTTACCATTTGTACATTGTTAAAACACTGTATATATATATATATAATATGACATTTGTAATGTCTTTATTGTTTTGAAACTTCTGTATGTGTAATGTTTACTGTCAATTTTTATTGTTTCTTTCACTTTATATATTCACTTTATATATTATCTACCTCACTTGCTTTGGCAATGTTAACACATGTTTCCCATGCCAATAAAGCCCTTGAATTGAATTGAATTGAATTGAGAGAGAGAGAGAGAGAGAGAGAGGGAGAGAGAGAGAGGGAGAGAGAGGGAGAGAGAGAGAGACAGAGAGAAAGAGAGAGGGAGAGAGAGAGAGAGACAGAGAGAGAGAGAGAGAGAGAGAGAGAGAGAGAGAGAGAGGGAGAGAAACTTTGTGTCTCTGACCCAAAAATAGATATTAAGTTGTTTTGGTATGTCTGGCTTCGTGTAAACGAGTGGGAGCCATTTTCACTTGTACTGAAAGATAGGGAGAAAACAAATAGTAAGAGTTGATGCTCAGTAATAACATGAGAGTTCTTGCTGAAGTAAACACTCGTGAACAGTCATTCTACCTGTGATGTGTACCTCATCGCTCTCTCTGATTGGACCACTGTCCACCCCCCCCCCCCCGCCTCTCCCGTGGTCCCGCCCCCACAACCTCAAACATCCAAACAGGGCCCCCTACCCACAACCCCATTTAACCACCTTCTTCGACACACGCAGGCATGCACACACGCTTCCCCATCAGTCACAGCTTGTTAGTGAAAGCCACATCCATCCAATCAGCCCTGTGGTTTGTCTAAAGAAACAAGGAAAAGGAGATTGACAGCTGACTGTTTATCGCCATCATTTTGGCTGCAAGGATTTTTTTTAAAGCCACGCTCATTGAGTTTTTTAAAGAGAGGTGGAATTCTTCTCTGTCCTGGGACCCCAATGGTGGAATAAGCTTCCTCCTAAAGTCAGGACAGCGGAGTCCCTGTCTATCTTCTGAAAACGTCTGAAACCCTACCTCTTCAAAGACTTAAATAAATCCTGGCATGTGCAGTAGTCTCACCTAGCCATCTTAAGATGAAGGGACCAACTGTTACGTGACTGCTAAGTGACTAAAAGGTTGGATGCAAATGTGATGGATCGTCTTTCATTCTTTCCAATGAATTTATACCTGGAAAACAGGGTCTGCAGACCAAGCTAATGAATGACCTTGATTGATCGATTATACAAAAAAGTCCGTAAAATTCCAAAAGGAAAACCCACAGTAATCACCCAGGGAAAATCACTGCACTCTTTTCAACAACTTCTGAAGTAATGCTGTATGATGTTTATATATATATATATATATATATATGGGCAGGCATCTGACATGTGTTTAGGCTTAGCACTTGATACCAAGCCTGGCCACTGGTACTGAGACACCACTAATGAGACACCACTGCCCTCATCTGGATATAGAGGGAATTACAGCCAGCACCAGTAGTAGGAAACTGTTTCTCAAATCCAGTAGCTACTTGGTTAACCATTTAGTAGTCTTATGGCTTGGGAGGGTAGAAGCTGATCAGGGTCCTGTTGGGTTCAGACGGTGCATCGGTACCGCTTGCCGTGCGATAGCAGAGAGAACAGTCTATGACTTGGGTGGCTGGAGTCGTTGACAATTTTTCGGGCCTTCCTCTGACATCGCCTGGTATAAAGATCATGGATGACAGGGAGTTCAGCCCCAGTGGTGTACTGGGCTGTAGGCACTGCTCACTGTAGAGACTTGCGGTCGGATGCCAAGCAACTGCCATAACAAGCAATGATGCAGCCAGTCAAGATGCTCTCAACAGTGCAGCTGTAGAACTATTAGAGGATCTGAGGGCCCCATGCCAAGTCTTTTCAGCCTCGTGAGGGGGAAGAGACATTGTCATACCTTCTTCACGACTGTGTTGGTGTGTGTGGACCATGTTAATTCCTTAGTGTTGTGCCAAATTTCAAACCAAAACCCTCACAGTGTGGTGCATTCCTGTTTGCGGATCACTAAGGAGGGGCCTTTTGACATAATAACACAACTACACTGAACTGAAATATAAACGCAACATGTAAAATGTTGTTCCCATTGTTTCATGAGCTGAAATAAAAGATCCCAGAAATGTTGCATATGCACAAAAACATATTTCTCGCTAATTTTGTGCACAAACTTGTTTACATCGCTCTTAGTGAACATTTCTCCTTTGCCAAGATAATCCATCCACCTGACAGGTGTTGCATATCAAGAAGCTGATTAAACAGCATGTCCATTACACAGGTGCACCTTGTGCCGGGGACAATAAGAGGCCGTTTAAAATGTGCGGTTTTCACACAACACAATGCCACAAATGTCTCAAGTTTTGAGGGAGCGTGCAATTGGCATGCTGACTGCAGGAATGTCCACCAGAGCTGTTGTTAGAGAATTCAATGTTAATTTCTCTACCATAATGCCGTTTTAGAGAATTTGGCAGTACATCTAACCATCCTCACAACCGCAGACCACGTGTATGGTGTCGTATGGACAAGCGGTTTGATGATGTCAACGTTGTGAACAGAGTGCCCCATGGTGGCAGTGGGGTTATAATATGGGCAGGCATAAGCGCCGGACAAAGAAAATAGCATTTTATCGATGGCAATTTGAATGCAGAGAACCGAGTAGATCCTAATGAATTGATTTCAAACTAACTCAGTAGAACCGTTCAAATTGTATTTAGATGTGGTCAGTATATGTGGTCAGGCTAGACTTACTGTAAAGAACTACATGATAAAATAGTAGTTATCCAGATGATGAGATAATCAGATACAGTGTAGCAGCACCATGTGATGGGAATCCAACACCAGCCATGACATGGAGAACATGGCCCGTGTTGACCAGTGTACATGGCCACGAGCAGCAGAATGAACCGCAGATAAGAACAAGGCAAGATGGTGCACTCACAGAGTATCTGCGCATGTGAACGGGTGCATTTCATGTTGCTTCGACGTGAGAGCTGCGGGACCAAAACAGCAGAGAAATTTAGCCTCTTGCCTCATATTCTTAGTTGTAGCGGAAGTCGGCCCTCCTCGGTTGCTTACTTTGTGCACCGCCGAATCTACTTTTAAAAATACATATAGCATTTTAAATACACGTGGAACCTTTTTTCAACATTACAAACGTTTGATACATTCCTGTGTGTCTGAGACCAACCTGGTACTCATTTCTATCAAGGCATAAGGCGAAACCTAGATGCAGACACAGGAGGCAGATGGTTGGAGTCTTACAATGTTTATTAATCCAAAAAGGGGTAGGCAGGAGAATGGGCGTGTACAGGCAAAAGGTCAAAACCAGTAGGTCCAATAGGTACCGAAGGGCAGGTAGATTCGAGGGCAGACAGGCAGGCAGGCAGGAAAGTAGTCCAGACAAACTGGCACAGAGAGACAGGAAACACAGGGATAAATACACGGGGGAAAACAAGCAACACCTGGAGGGGGCGGAGACAATCACAGGGACAGGTGAAACAGATCAGGGCGTGACAATTTCACATTCTCTGCTCATCAATCGCTGCTCTCAGACAAGGCCAGGGAAACCAACATACTGTCTAGGAGTGGTAACTAAGTACAGCAACAACAAAAAAGTATGTTCATAACTGACTTGCCTAGTTAAATAAAATACCAACATAGTGTCTTAATAGGGTGTTGGACCATCACGAGCTAGAACAGCGCCAATGCACCTTGGCATAGATTCTCAAGTGTCTGGCACTTCAGTGGAGGGATACAACACCATTCTGCCACAATAATTTCTGAATCTACCTTTACAAATACATCAAGTATTTGAAATACACGTGGGACCTTTCTTCAACATTACAAACGTGTGTACAGTAGATCCTAGATCTGATACATTCCTGTGTGTTGGAGACCAACTCATGTCACATTCTCTGCTCATCAACCGCTGCTCTCAGACCAGGGAAGAGCACTTTTTGATAGTCTTGTCTGGTCCAGTGATGGTGGGTTTGTGCCCATAAGCGACTTTGTAGCTGGTGATGCCTGGTGAGGACCTGCCTTACAACAGGCCTACAAGCCCTCTGTCCAGACTCTCCCAGCCTATTGCGGACAGTCTGAGCACTGATGGAGGGATTGAGGGATTGAGGGATTGTGCGTTCCTGGTGTATGTCGGGCAGTTGTTTCCATCCTGTACCTGTCCCGCAGGTGTGATGTTCGGGTGTACCAATCCTGTGCAGGTGTTGTTACACGTGGTCCGCCACAGCGAGGACGATCAGCTGTCTGTCCTGTCTCTCTGTAGCGCTGTCTTAGGCATCTCACAGTACGGACATTGCAATATATTGCCCTGGCCACATCTGGAGTCCTCGTGCCTCTTACAGCATGCCTCAGGCACATTCACGCAGATGAGTATCTTTCTTTTGGTGTTTTTCAGAGTCAGTAGAAAGGCCTCTTTAGTGTCCTAAGTTTTTATAACTGTGACCTTTAATTGCCTACCGTCTGCAAGCTGTTAGTGTCTCAACGACTGTTCCACGGGTGCATGTTCATTAATTGTTTATGGTTCATTGAACAAGCATGGGAAACAGTGTTTAAACTCTTTACAATGAAGATCTCTGAAATTATTTTGATTTTTATGAATTATCTTTGAAAGACAGGGTCCTGAAAAAGGGACGTTTCTTTTTTGCTGAGTTTCTAACTCTGGCAGGATACAAAGGGCGGAATTTTGGATGTCTACCCTTACTAAGGATATAAACTTCGCGATGACGTAGTGTCCCCATGAGTGACAGAACACTTTGCCAAACATGGCGCAATGCTCCTATTTTCTGCTGGCTCGCCCCACCACCACAGAAAGCACTGAGCTGGGCTGAAACACCTGCATTTTGGAGCTGCCTTACTCAAGAAACCAAAAATGAGACCATGTGTGTATGATATATGTTTTTTACATTGTTTGCAAACCTATATGTGACACGTATTAATGCCAAAATAACACGCAAAACAGGCAAGTCAATGCCTGTAAAAATGTGGGGCTCGGATTTAGCTTATTCAGAATTAATTCATCATTCACGTTTGGTTCATGCATGTGACCGACCAATACCTCACAAGGTTTCTTCTCTCCAAGCTGAGACCTTGAAACGGAGATATCCCTTGGTTCTGGGCGTGCTGCCAAATTGCTTCGACTGATAGTGAAGATTCCTCCCAGGCACGATCAATCAGTCACTTGCATGAACCCAGTCAAATTGGTTATTAGAAAAGCACAAACATAAAATGTTCCTTCACTAGGTGTTGCAATAATGTCAGCCAATCAGCAATCAATTAGTAAATGTTGTCCAATTGCAATGGAGGCAGTAACTCACATGGACTTACCGAGATGGCATTGGTCATCATTTGTTCCACTTCTTTCCTCACTTAGAGTTCTACACCACCCCTACTATCAAACGTAGTGCCTCATCAGCCAGGGGTAGGTAAGGGAAAGTAGAAGTCATCCCACGTCAATATTAACAGAGAGAATGTAGTATTTAACAATCAAATCACTTTATTAGCTAATTCATTCTTACAAGCAAATAAAATAGCAAGGGTTCTTCAACGTAGACCAGGGGTGTTTGGTCTTCAACGTAGACCAGCGGTGTTTGGTCTTCAACGTAGACCAGGGGTGTTTGGTCTTCAACGTAGACCAGGGGTGTTTGGTCTTCAACGAGGTCCAAAGGGCAGCACTAAAAATTGGTTGCAAAATATTGTTCTTATATATATACTCAAACCACCCAGGGGCTGGATTCGACACCCCAGGAGTAGACACACACACACACACAGACACACGCACGCACGCACGCACACACACACACACGATTGGGTGGATATCTTACAATGAAATACCAGAGCATGGTTGAGTTCAGGAGACACCAATGGGAGAAAACACTTTCAAAGGAAAAAACTCACAACTGCATTTCTATTTGACAAGATATCTGTTTGGAAACGTAACACACCTCTTAAACACACCCCTTGTCTGAGTAAAATAAAACTACATTGTGCTTGATTGCAGGTTTCTCTTTGTGTGAGGTCAGGGAACAGAGAGGATTCTGGGAGGATGTCAATCGTTTCTGCTCCAACTAATTATATCTCCGCTCTACCTCTCCGTCCCTCCTTCGCCATCTAGGGTTAGGGGGAGTGTTGTGTTCACTCGTTTCCACTATCCTCTGTGTCGTCCTCTCCTCCCTCACTCCGCCCCTCTCCATCCATGTCCCTCTCTCTCTCTGGGTAATTGAGGATGTGGCGGTTGGCCTGGGTGAGGTACTGTTGCTGTTTGAAATACACCTTCAACACTCCCTTCATCACCACAAACGCTATACCACCCTACAACACAGAGGGAGAGAGAGAGAGAGAGAGGGAGGAAAAGAGAAGCATAAAACACCTGCCACCCCAGACATTCTGTACACCACACACACACACACACACACACACACACACACACACACACACACACACACACACACACACACACTCACCAGAACGGTGCGTTGTAGGGATGAAGGTACCCTGCTGAAGATCAGCCGTCCCACCAGGTTGGCCACGGAGGGGAAGATGAGAGCTCCACACAAAGTACGAGATACTGACAGGTGGTCCCCTCCATTACTCCCATCAGCTGGCACACGGGGCAACGGACGCCCTATACCTGTGTGGGATGGGTGTTAGGGGAGGAGAGAGACAAAAAGGAGAGTTTAAAAAAAAAATGTATCAAGTGAATTTCATTTGCAGGAATGTACCACAGCGCCTTTGGACACCTTGGACACCTTTGGACACCTTGGACACCTTTGGACACCTTGGACACCTTTGGACACCTTGGACACCTTGGACACCTTGGACACCTTTGGACACCTTGGATTGTTCCACATTTTGTTAGGTTACAGCCTTATTCTAAAATTGATCAAATGTTTTTCTTCCCCCTCATCAATCTGCACACAATACCCCATAATGACCAAGCAAAAACAGTTTTTTGTAGCATTGAAGGTCCCCAAGAACACGATGGTCACTCAAACAGGGCTCCAAAGTTCCTCTGCGGAGATGGGAGAACCTTCCAGAAAGACAACCATCTCTGCAGCACTCCATAAATGACACCTTTATGGTATAGTGGCCAGACGGAAGCAACTCCTCAGTAAAAGGCACACCTGACAGCACTCTTGGAGTTTGCCAAAAGGCACCTAAAGAGTCACTGGTGTGATGAAACCAAGATTGAACTCTTTGGCCTGAATGCCAAGTGTCACGTCTGGAGGAAACCTGGCACCATCTCAATGGTAAAGCAAGGTGGCGGTAGCAGCATCATCATCATCATGCTGTGGTGATGTTTTTCAGCGGCAGGGACTGGGAGACTAGTCAGGATCGAGGGAAAGATGAAAAGAGCAAAATAAAGCGAGATCCTTGATGAAAACCTGCTCCAGAGCGCTCATGACCTCAGACTTGGACGAAGGTTCACCTTCCAACAGGACAACGACCCTAAGCACACAGCCAAGACAACGCAGGAGTGGCTTCGGGACAAGTTCTTTAGTGGACCATCCAGAGCCCGGACTATAACCCGATCGAACATCTCTGGAGAGACCTGAAAATAGCTGTGCAGCGACGCTCCCCATCCAACCTGACAGAGCTTGAGAGGATCTGCAGAGAAGAATGAGAGAAACTACCCAAATACAGGTGTGCCAATCTTGTAAAGTCATACCCAAGAAGACGCTGTAATCGCTGCCAAAGATGCTTCAACAAAGTTATGAGTAAAGGGTCTGAATATTTGTATATATTTGCTAAAAATCTGTTTTTTGCTTTTGTCATTATGAGGTATTGTGGGTAGATTGATGAGGTAAAAAAAACATTTGATCCATTTTAGAATAAGGCTGTAACGTAACAAAATGTGGAAAAAGTCAAGGCGTCTGAATATGTTCCCGACTGCACTGTGTGTATGTACCTGGAACTAGCAGCTGTAGTTTAGAGGAGTGTCTCTGCCACAGCCTCAGTATGTAGTCCTCCCAGCGTATCATCTTGCCCAGGACCAGCATCACAGGGATGGTAGGTAGACCCATCAGGAGAAACAGAGGATCTGCTCTCTCCATCACATCCAAGCCCTTCTTATGACCCACCACCTGGAGAAATAGGGGGAGGAGGGAGAGGGAGGGAGGTAAGGAGGGAGCAAATTGTGAATCTCGTGTTCTGTGTTGCATTTGGCGTTCGCAATGGATTCACTGAACTCGTTAGTAAGTTAGTGTTAGTTATGGTCAAAGGTTATGGGGTCTAGGGCAAGGGTATAATGGTTTGAGGTTCAGGGGTCAGGAGTAGAGGGTCTTGTACCTGCATGACAGTCACAGCTCCATAGGTGACAGCTGACCAATAGACTGTCCCCACCACCACCCCAGCAGCAGCGAACGGACTGGCCCGCGACAGAGCCCTGTCCACCTGCTGGAGGAAGTACACCAATGGCCCTGGAGGGGGGGACAGACCGACATATACACAGTCAGTAAAATACACACACCTGGACAGAAGACACTAGAGTAGAACTACCTTGTGTGTGTGCGTGTGTGCTGCAAGTTGCCCATATTGGGAAAGACGATACTCTGTGTGTGTCAGTTACCCATCTTGGGGAAGACGATGCTGTACTCTGTGCCACACTGAGGGCAGCTGACAGCTCCTCCACTGTTTCCTTTCTGCTTCTCATCGAGCCAGCGCTGCAGGCAGGCCTGGTGGATCCACTTCGTACAGCCTTTACACCTGCAGGGGCTCACCCACTCTGCCACGCGGTCCTCTCTCTCTGTCGCAAAACACACCCAGCAGTGCCTGGACATTCACACACAGTGGGAGACACAGGTGAATACACACAGACAAAGGACACACACACAGACAAAGGACACACACACAGAGACAAAGGACACACACACAGAGACAAAGGACACACACACACACACACACAGACAAAGGACACACACACACTTCTCAGGGGGCTCCTCTACACAGGCCATGTTGAGTCCGTTCAGTTCCTCTAGGTCCCTGTCTCAGCATGGGCCAGCCAGGAAGGACCTACACACAAACAGTCATTTTCACTTTCTCTACATACTGAATCTGGTTAAATTACAGACAACATTTACCAACTGTTTGTATTAGCTTGCTTCTTCTACATTCAACTAACTCACTTTTGTTTTGGCCAAACTTATAATTAATTTAGCTGTCTCGGCCATGCCAAACTGATATGGGCGGTAGGGTAGCCTAGTGGTCAGAGCGTTGGACTAGTAACCGGAAGGTTGCAAGTTCAAACCCCGGAGCTGACAAGGTACAAATCTGTCGTCATGCAGGCAAGTTGACCCACTGTTCCTAGGCTGTCATTGAAAATAAAAATAACTGACTTGCCTAGTTAAATAAAGGGAAATAAATGCCCCAGTCAGTGAACAACTGCAAGCTTACCTGAGATAACGCTAGCTGGTTTTCTGTGTTTTAGTTAGATCATAAAATTACATACAATTTGCCATTAAAACGTTTTAATCGCTTTGTGATTTTTGTTAAGGCCGAGATTGCGTCAAGTGTATAACGTTACCGTAAATAGACTAGAAAAATAGTTTAGTAGCTATGGAGGAATTCATAACTTCTAGTTGTTGTTGAACAATGACAGTGGTTTCTTACCTCAATAATGCCTCTATATAAATAACCCGAAGTACCTCACAGTCAGTTTTAGGCTAGAGAATGACAAGAGAAGAGTTTTGATCGCTAAATAATCTTCGTCAACTGCTTTATGTCACCACCATAAAGCAGACAAGAATAATAAAGTACTTCCGGGTTACGGATTTTTGGAATCCTTCAGAATAAGAGTTAGGTCCTGTATAGTTCATAGCTGAATTAATAATTAGAGAGAAATTGTGCAGAATTATATAAATTATATATATATATATATATATATATTATACTAGCTATCATACAAATAATACTTTCAGGTATTTCTATGACATATATTTATTTTATAAATATTGAGCCTAAATGGTGAACAATATTTTTGGTGCATGCACAGTGCACTCCTATCATTTAGAGAACCATACACAATTTCCTGTAGGTTGTCTTGCAGTAAATGGAGGTTCCATTCTACTTAGGAGCACTTCTAGTTTCCAAATCCACAGAGTTACACCCAGGGGAGCTTCACTGCTTGTTTTCCGGCCCTTCGAGAGAGTCCAATGAGCTGAAATCCAGTTGTTTTTTCATATCGGACTGAAATATTGCACTGTACGTAATCTATTGTGTGTCCATAAAACCAGAGCCCTAATTACTAGAGTCCCTAATATACAAAACAGATGAGTTTCAACCAAAAATTTGCGTAGGGCCCCTGAACACTATATGGTACAAACATAGCACTGTAAAGGAAAAACTATTGTTTGTGTTCATCAAACCAGGGTCCAGTCTACACTTTGTACAATCAATTTAACTCTCCGCTGACCGACTAATTCAGAACGATATCTTATTTACAAAGGAACAAATAAACTACTTTAGCTTACTCTTTGTTTGCTTCCAGTGTGAAATAAAACACCAATCCATATCTTGCGCTCTTGACTTACGCTATAATGGTGGTGCCAAATTCCGACAATTAGCAGGTGGTTAGGTGAGAAACAATGGAAACAGTGTGATCAGTAGATGGAGTGTTAACTGACTGGCATTCCTGTAAATTACTTACTTTTTCTAATGATGATGAGCAGACCTTAAATCAAACTTTAAATCGTTGCAAGGCCAGCCTTTTGTAACAAAATATGCCTCAGGGTCAAGTGTTTTGGCTGGACAAATAAAAAATATTATCCTAGTAAGATCATGTGAATAGGTTAGTAATCACATTGACATCATTTGAGTCAAATGTAGGTGTACCTATGGATGTATTTCAAGGCCTACCATCAAATTCACTGCCTCTTTGCTTGGCATCATGAGAAAATTAAAAGAAATCAGCCAAGACCTCAGACAAAAAATTGTAGACAAATCTGGTTCATCCTTGGGAGCAATTTTGAAATGCCCGAAGGTACCACGTTCATCTGTACAAACAATAGTATGCAAGTATAAACACCATGGGACCATGTAGCCGTCATACCTCTCAGGAAGGAGACGCGTTCTCTCCTAGAGATGAACGTACTGTGGTGGGAAAAGTGAAAATCAATCCCAGAACAACAGCAAAGGACCTTGTGAAGATACTGGAGGAAACCGGTACAAAAGTATCTATATCCACAGTATATCGATACAACCTGAAAGGCCGCTCAGCAAGGAAGAAGCCACTGCTCCAAAACCGCCATAAAAAAGCCAGACAACGGTTTGCAACTGCTCATGGGAACAAATATTGTATTTTTTTGGAGAAATCATGTTGTGGGGGTGCTTTGCTGCAGGAGAGACTAGTGCACTTCACAAAATAGATGGCATCATGAGGAAGCAAAATTATGTGGATATATTGAAGCAACATCTCACGACATTAGTCAGGAAGTTAAACCTTGGTCGCGAATGGGTCTTCCAAATGGACAATGACCACAAGCATACTTCCAAAGTTGTGGCAATTTTGCTTAAGGACAACAAAGTCAATATATTGGAGTGGCCATCACAAAGCCCTGACCTCAATCCCATAAAAATGTTGTGTGCAGAACTTAAAAAGCATGTGCGAGCAAGGAGGCCTACAAACCTGACTCCGCTACACCAGCTTTGTAAGGAGGAACGGGACAAAATTCACCCAACTTATTGTGGAAGCTTGTGGAAGGCTACCTGAAATGTTTGATCCCAAGTCAAACAATTTAAAGGCAATTCTATCAAATATTAGTGTATGTAAATGTCTCACCCACTGGGAATGTGATGAAAGAAATAAAAGCTGAAATAAATAATTCTCTCTACTATAATTCTGACATTTCACATTCTTAAAATAAAGTGGTGATCCTAACTGACCTAAAACAGGGCATTTTTACTGGAATTAAATGTCAGGAATTGTGAAGAACTGAGTTTAAATGCATTTGGCTAAGGTGTATGTAAACTTCTGACTTCAACTGACTTCTGACTTTAATTTCAAGCCTTATTCATACAGTTTGGTTGAATAGAAATACATCATATTTCATATTTCATAATTGTATTATATTTGTATTGTGTATTTCAGCTATTTTTACTTTATTGGAGTATACAACTATTACTAGTTGTTTTTTGCCCTCTCATGATAATTACTTTTGGGTATAATGTTGATTACATTTTCGATGACATTTAGTTTAATGTAACTGGTTAAACAAAATTGTAAGTGCTAACATTTCCTCACAAAATCTTACGATTTTTTTCCATTTGTATAATTTTTTACCGTCTTCATTATAATACTTTTATTTTGAAGGGAAATCGCCAAAGTCATCGCGTTATTCTTTCTAGGTCTTGCTTTTTCTTGCTTTGCTTCTCAGAGGTCTGACTGTCCTACTGACCGCCAAAAATCCATACCTCAGTGCCCAAAATACACAACAGTCCTTCTGATTACAGATACTTTATTCTTAAAGGGAAAGAAACACTGTCTTTTTGTAAAAATCTAAGCATTTTGGGGTGTTCTGGAATTTACGATAGATATACTACACATAACTTATATTCAGTAATAGCTCATTACCAATGCTAATTAACCATGATTTCAAAAACATGCACATAAATATAACTTCTCTAATGCTCATCTAGTCATCTTCTAAAGGGAGCAAAGTTGATTTAGCTGAAGATAAACGTATTCATCTGGAAAAGCCAGCCAGCCAAAGACGGTGCGGTGCACACACTGACAAGCCTGAATAGAGGGTTTAACAGTGAGCACGTAAACTCCAGCTGGCAGCATTGCGATTGGCTGTTGCCAGTGTCCGTCGAGACAACCAGACACCATGTTCGGTTGTGATCAAAGCAAGCATCCGCAGCGAGTCGCATGAGCCCAGAGTGACAGGGCGTTATTTACATGATTAAAATATCCAATAGGCCACATTTTATTGAAGGAATTATTGAAACATATCTTAAACAATCAGTTCGTCATGGAGTCCTATGACATTATAGCTAACCAGCCGGTTGTGATCGATAATGTAAGTATGATGTCACTCACCCACACCCTGACTTGCCCGCTAAATGACTAGCCAGGAAGGTTAGCTAGCTTATTGTGTCGGATGCTTTGTTTGCTGACAGTATTGAATACTGTGTACTAGCTTGCTATTCATCAATATATTCCAGTTGCACCTAGCTAGTTAGCTCTTCCCATGTGCATGGCGTGTAGAATGTCTCTTTGTCGATTAAGTTTTGTTGCATTGCATAGCTTGCTAGCCAACTTGTGTGCTGTAGAACCAGCTTGCGAGTGCTAGCTATCCAGCTTACGTTACGTGGTTTTTCATTTAAACGCTGTATAACGCTAACTACATCTCACATCTCCATCATATTTTCTGTGCTGGAAGAATAACAAGCTGCATATGATAAAATTATAGTCGCATCAGCTACTAGGTAACTAGCTGCAACACCGGCTAGACACATTATTTCGCCGGGAGACGAACCCCACCTTGGCTTGCTAACGGCTAGCCATCTATGCTGAGTCGTTCCATGTCATTTCAGCAAGCCATGACACCCACATCTCCGATTGTTCTGATATTTTTTTGCAGTAGTTAGAAACCGATAGGATTGACATTCTTGAAACATTATTTTCATAAAATGTCATTTTGTCCTGGAGAAATTAAGCTATTTGATTGCACCCTAATTGGACATTTTTGTTAGACCATTCCTGGTGAACAAGCAAACTATTCGACTGGAGGAGTTCTAATGGTTTCAATGTTATGGTCTCTGATGGTCTTTAATGGTGAAAGTCCCAAACACACACTGTATAGAGTTTTTGCAATTGGTGTTTTTTGTTGTTGTTGGTAAATGTCACTAATCACATACATATAGAGCTGTTTCCTGATAAATAAATAAAAATGGGAAACATAAGACTGCCATACAATTCATTATTTTAGTAGGGTTGTCACAACATTTTTGCACCATTTGTGTTTTATTTTAGGCCATTTTATCCATCAACATTTTGGGCTTGTCGGAAAAAGTATTCATATGGGAATTGAATAGGGATAGCCCTCTCAGAGAGCTGCCACTTGTTGGACTATTCAAGGAGAGTTGGGTTGAAGTATTAGGTTGCTAAGAGATGGGCAAACTGAATGGCTTTCATGGCGGACTGGCTTGAATTGAGCTAAATCGATTGGTTTACCATCTAAAGTTGCAAAGGAAATGTTGTGATATATTTAATACACACAAGGGTCCAGCCAAATGGATAGTGTGGTGGTATAGCAGAAACAATGACCTCTAGTGATAAACTTGGTATAATGGTAAATATTGCAAGCGACTTCAATTACACATTCTCCGAACAGGAGGAAAAACATCACCAGATTTACAGGGAATACATTACATAGTATGGAGAAGCAATACTCCAAGTCACAGCTTCATACTAATTGTCTAACATACATAACTTATACTTTTTACCGGTTGTTGGAGTGGAATTGGTGTGGGGAGTATGTGGATTGATTTTGACAATTTTGGGGGGATTTTTAGGGAATGCTAATTGTATCTGTTAGTTGCCACATCAGCATTTTAAGAGCAATCTGAGATGGTGGGTGTCAATCTGTTTTCTTATGCTTTTTGAAGTGGAACGACCCTGATGCTAGCCCTGCATTGCCAGAGAAATTTGCTAGCTAGCAGCATTAGCAAGCGCTAACTATCGCCATCAGTCTCTGATCATGCGCCTTAGGGCATACCAGTCTAAAAATGAACAACTTCAATCCAAAAAAGACCTACTTGAAAGTGCATTTTCAATTTTATTTGCTAGAATATTTATCCTGACTGAGTGTACTCGACCTTGCAGGTTGTTGTCACCGTAGTACTACCTGTGTCATCTGTTGCCCTGATTAGCTCCGAGGCCTGTCATGGGCTCTGTTTTTAAAGCTATACAAGTAGCATACTGTTTTACTAGAATGGTACTCAAACCCTTATGAAAAGTTTAATTATAAAGAAGGGACTGTGATGCTGCCATGACCCAGTAGACAAAGGCTGCAAAGTGTAATATCTCATCCAGAGAGGGATGATGCCTTCTTCAGCTTCAGGCGGTGTCTTGTGAGACACACACACACATGAGGAGTGCTAATTGCATTGGATGGGGACAGACAACACAAGCCGTTTTTAGCTCAATATGGACCCATTTCTCTCCTCTCTGTTTTAATTTCTACTCCTATTTACCTATATCGTTCTTTCTCTCTCCAGGGTTCAGGCGTTGTCAAAGCGGGCTTTGCTGGAGACCAGATCCCCAAATACTGCTTCCCCAACTAGTAAGATCTCCATTTTTACTTATCCTACACCAACAACACACTGCTGATATTCAGTCAGATAGCATCCAAGGGATTTGTGTTGTGTTTATGACTCTGTTGTGTTCCACTGTGTGCGTGATCCAGTGTGGGCCGTCCCAAGCATGTGCGTGTAATGGCAGGAGCCCTGGAGGGGGACCTCTTCATCGGACCCAAAGCAGAGGTAGGCTTCACACCATAGGCTTACACTCACACACACTATGAGTGGGCCTGTCTCAACAAGCCTCTATCTAACCCTTCTCTTACCCCCTCCCCTCTCAAGGAGCACAGAGGGTTGCTGTCAGTGAGGTATCCCATGGAGCACGGCATAGTGAAGGACTGGAACGACATGGAGAGGATCTGGCAGTACGTCTACTCCAAGGAACAGCTGCAGACCTTCTCAGAGGAGGTGAGCTCTCCTCTCTTCACAACCTCATTCCTTGTTTTGGTGGTCATTGCTGAACAGTCGACCACACGCTTCCTTCAGTAGCCACGGTCACTGGCTTTAGTCACAGACGATAAAACTGTCCTTCTCTCTCCTTCCCTCCAGCACCCTGTCCTGTTGACTGAAGCTCCCCTGAACCCCAGTAAGAACAGGGAGAAGGCGGCTGAGGTTTTCTTCGAGACCTTCAATGTCCCTGCCCTCTTTATCTCCATGCAGGCAGTCCTCAGTCTGTGAGTGTGTTTCACTGTGTGTTTGTGTGTGGTAGTGTCTCAATCACGCTTTTGTGTGTATGTTATACTCTCATACCTCTCTTGCTCAGCTATGCGACAGGGCGCACCACGGGAGTGGTGTTAGATGCGGGCGACGGGGTGACCCACGCGGTGCCCATCTACGAGGGCTTTGCCATCCCCCACTCCATCATGAGGGTGGACATCGCTGGCAGGGACGTGTCCCGCTACCTCCGACTGCTGCTACGCAAGGAGGGCTACGACTTTCACACCTCCGCCGAGTTTGAGGTGGTTCGCACCATCAAAGAGGTACGGGACGGACTGTGTGCGTGTGTGACCCACACTCTGTCTCTCACACACACACACACACACACGTGTCACCAAACAAAAAGAAACACAGGGCTTTATAGCTGTCTATAGGAATGTGTCGATAATGTGTGTTTCTGTCCTCAGAGAGCCTGCTACCTGTCCCTGAACCCCCAGAAGGATGAGACTCTGGAGACAGATAAGGCCCAGTACACCCTCCCCGACGGCAGCACGCTGGATGTTAGTGTTTAACACACACATACCTTTTTTGTTTTCTTTTGAAGGATTACAAACATCAACCACATAATAATCACCATGATGACCCTGAGCCTAATCTCTGACACCCAGTTGACCCTAACTTTGACTTTTGACCTCTGCCCCCCTGTCCAGATTGGTCCAGCCCGGTTCCGAGCACCAGAGCTACTGTTCAGGCCAGACTTGATCGGAGACGAGAGCGAGGGGATCCATGAGGTGCTGGCCTTCGCTATCCAGAAGTCTGACATGGACCTCCGACGCACACTCTTCTCCAACATCGTACTGTCTGGAGGATCCACACTGCTCAAAGGTTACACACACACACGCACACAAACTGACTGTTCACCATCAACTAATACCAGTATGTTGTGAATGGGAAGTGGTTGTTTTCTCATGTGGTTTAAGGCTCCTTAGCTCAGCATTGCACAGAAACACACACACCCTGTTAGCTAACATAGTCTTTTCTGCTGTAGGCTTCGGTGACAGGCTACTAAGCGAAGTGAAGAAGCTCGCTCCCAAAGATGTGAAAATCAAGGTATAGTAGCTAACAAGTTCATGCCCAGGGGCCTCTTCTTGGCCAGAGCTCAGCATGTTAGTATATACGCCTGATGTTTTTTACCATATGTTGGCAGGATGTTGTCACATGAGTAAACCCCTGCTGACTTCCTGTCTCCCTTGCTCTGTTTCATGTCTAGATCTCCGCCCCTCAGGAGAGGTTGTACTCCACGTGGATTGGGTAAGAGATCACCACACACACACACACACCAGGGATGCAAACTCGTCGCTTATTGGCGCTGTTCGCCGTTTTTGATCTCAGAATAGGCTGTCCATGTAGATCCGAAGAGGGGAAAAAAGTATGGAAATCATTGACTGAGCACAGAATGCATCCTTACGCATTCTAATAAGGGAATAGCATGACGTCAGATCAGGATCAGTGCTCCATTCAAAATCACGTGTGTCCGCTGTGATCAGCCAGCTGCATCCTCTACCAACCATTACTCACCTGCTTGCACTTTTTACATCGCTGAAAACCGTATGTCTCTAGCCTAAACCATTCAAAAGTTATGCTCCATTTACTGGAGCTACCTTTCTACCACGAATTCCTGCGCGTTTTATATCATTTTATGAACCATGGCGCGAGCTGTTTTTAAAGGTTTTAGAAACATGAAATCGTATTAAAATCTGTTCACATTTTTACATTTTCTGACAAGCGACAAATTGAAAATTACCATATCTTAAGTGTTCATACTTTCATAGAATGCTTGGGAATGACGTAGAGTGAGGCATTTGTGAAAATTCTATAGCAATATAGAGTGGGAAAGCGACCGTGTGTTTGGAAAATTGATAGACGCCAAGGTAAATGAAAACCTAATAAAAACATCTGTCTTGTCCAGGACCGGACTCTACACAGACCGGTGCGCCTTAGCCAATCAGAGCCACAGTAGTCCTATATGCAAATAAGCCATATGCAACACAGGCCTGTCATCATTCACTTTGAACTGGACTGTGTGATTACAGGCAGTTGGAACAGCGTTAGATCATTACAACACATTCACCAAAAGCCACAAAATACACCTGAAAATATGTAAACACCACAGGAGTCCTCTTACTTTTGGGAACTTTACAGTCTTTTTGCTCAAACAACTCTGAAAAAGTTAGGCTCCCTCTCCCTCAGTTTCCTATCCACATCAGCAAGATGAACAACTAATGTTAGCCAGAGCCGAGATGAGCTAAAATCTAACGAGTGAACAGTAGATAAACCTCTCTCAAACTTTTTCCGCTCGAGGTTGGCCGTCAAAATAGCACTGATAAACGATGGGGAATGGTAGCCTGCTCGCCATTCTGCAGCTTGCCTGCCAACGCATGCTTGTCACCCAATGCATGCTGGTCCCAACCCACATTTGAATAACTGAATGGGAACCTGCCTGCCTCCCTGCCCATTTTGACCGATGCCAAATACATTGGATGGACAACTAAGACATATGCTAACTGCGGATAACAGTCATTTGAGTTCAGCATAGCTAGCTAGCAAAGTGCTTCATATGTCTTGCTAGCTAACCATATGACACCTGCATCACTAGCTGTAGCCGCAGAAAAATGACATGGGGGGGAGTCGGCCACTCACCCATTCGTCCAATGACATGACATCGTTCCAGAAGATGGCTAGCGGACATTAGTCTCTGTGTTTGTAGCTCGCTAAATAAATGGCCACAAAAATAGACGTTATGACTAATTTGTGATCGTTGCCCTTTTGCTAGTTTAAACGTGTTGATGTTTTGTCCAAAATATTGAGTCATTGAGACTGAATCCCTAATGGCTGGAGGCAGCAAGCAATGTTCCAGGCCATCTGTGATTTACGACCTGATGGCACTCACTCACCTCTCATCCCTCTTATGTTCTGTGTAGTGGCTCCATCCTGGCGTCGTTGGACACCTTTAAGAAGATGTGGGTCAGTAAGAAGGAGTATGAGGAGGACAGAGCACGGGCCATCCACAGGAAGACCTTCTAACACCGCGGCCCTTAAGCTGCTCTCAACGTTAGCTATCTGTCCCCAACCTTCCCTCACACTACCATCCAATGCTCCTGTATCAGCCCTCAGTTGCTCCACATTACCAATTTGCCCCAGATAATTCCAACTTCCCCCATATTGCCCTCCATTACCACGCCATACAGCCCAGTGTCTGCCCCACCCCCTGCTGGCTCCCCGCCCCTTTGCTACCCCCATCCTCTGGCCAGGGGAGTTTCTATATACACCCTCCCTCAGTTCAGCATGCCTTTTGTTGCCACCCATCGCACCCATAGGTGTAGGGAGAGAGCAGGGTGCCCCTTCAGGTAAACCTGTGACTCCATCACCTCCTCCCTCCACACACACCCCTCGAACCCTAAAGATAACCCTCACACACACACACACCCAGGGCTGTGTGGCCATCTGTCAATACTGTGGAGTATCTGTTTTTCTGTTCTTAAGGGGGCAATGCTATACTCTACCCAACCCTGAAGTATTTATGACTTTCCTATACCCTGCCCTGTACGATACCTAGCATCATATCATTCAGTGACAAGGAAGGTGAATGTTTTTGTTTTTTTCTCGATACTGTAAGAATTTCATTCCAAACCGAAGAGATTGACTTTTGCTTTTTACAATTATTTTTTAATATTTCGGTCATCACGGTTACAAATGTTGAAGTCACCGTTGTTTTAGTTTCCATCTGTTGAATGAGTTCGTATTGGAATAGGTCATGCTGCTCTGTGTGGTCTGGGGTTTGACATGGGCTCATAAAACATTAAAGGAACTTCTCTCTCCGCCATCCCTCCTACAGGTGTTTAACAACAATGACTACTGGACATGTTTAGACGGCAGCGATGTTTAACGCTTCCTTATATTGATGTGGCAAAATATAAAGTATCTCCATTCAGTTAGCTGTGTTTGTGAAATGGTTTGACAACAGAGGAGTGATGAGATGTACCCTCCTCACTCAGTACAAAACCCAATATGGGGATTTACACATTTGACTATTACTATTTCTAATTGACCGTTTAAAGATATGAAAGCTAAACTTGAATGGCTTATAGAAAATGTGTCTGACAAAGTGCTGTCTGATAAAGTTTGCATTTAGGCCAACATCAGATGTGTTCCAGTTATTAGTGCTCTGTGTTGGACAGAGAGACTGGTCTGAGAGCTGTGTACCTGGACAGGTTACATTTTGAGGTCTTAATTCTCCCCTAACCCCTGAAGCAGGGTCAGATTTATTCATCACCCAACTGGTTAACCTTCAGATTGTTTGATTGTTTATCTGATCCTAAACCTGGGTTGAACTCTCATCTCAGTGTTAGCAGTCAAGGGAAGGCCACTGAGATCCTCCTCCGACAAAACATTTTAGTTTTTCATCTCCAAAGGCTCCATTTAAACCATGGTGGGGATTAACTGTTAAATATGCGACTGTTATTTTAAGTGTATGTATGGGATAGAAACATTGAGCGATGTTTAGTTGCTATAGACTGTAGTAAGACCATTCTCATAATAAGCATGTAGAAGCACAAGATGGCAGAGTATTATCAGTTGGTTTCTACCATCTATTCCCCCTCATGTACCAGTAGGAGTCTGGGTGTTATTATGGCTAAGCTGGGTTCCCTGCATCTCATTGGCAGTAAAGAGGGTGTGTCCGAACCTGTGTCCGCCTTCCTTCCGTGCCCCGACACCGGGAAAGTCCACTTTATCTTCTGGGTGTTTTTAAAAAGGTTCTAAACTTCATCAGCCTTGTGTACAGTGGAACACTTTTCAAAAAAGTCAACGACTAAAGAAGATCATTAAAATACAGGAATAAAAATGTACAATACTGTTTATTCAAGTCTTTTACTTTTCATTTTGTAAATTCAGTATAATAAATAAGTTAATGACTGCTGTTGGAGGTGTCTGTGTTTTATATAGAATTAATTAGAACCATAACCAACAGGCTGCTATGAAGTCTTTTCGACATTGTGACCCAGTTCAGTTACACCTGTAAGCTAAACTCCTCAGTGGGTCACAGTTTATGAAACAAACAGACATAAAAAGGCGTTATAAGGCATTCATTCGTAAGCTCTACACAAATGCTTTACAAAGTCATACCACACTTATAAGCGTCCTACTAAACTCTGCATCTTTTCTCACTTACTAAAAGGTCATCCAATGGAGAACAGAAGGCGGCTGCAGTGGGTTTATCGGTCAGAGATAAGTGCTGTGTAAGTGCGGTACACTACAGTACATGCTTATGAACATCTAAACGACAACGTCTGTTTCCTTGTACAGCACACTTCTACCTTCTCATGCACAGTAGTTAGGATTAATAGACAATATTAATTCTGAATATGAACTAGTTATAATGCATATTACAATCACTCTTGGCTTGATGTCCCGAAGCATTTGATTCTCATTAGTAATACATGTGATGAACGCTCATGCCCCTCTGATGCATATTACATCTCACTGGCATTTAATTGGATGACGTGCCAGGTAGTGATTTGAAGGTAGTGAGTGATAACTCAACTATTTTGTTTTAAATGATAATGATCATTATTCATGACTCTCCGTCGTAGATAATGGATGATCAGGAGGGATATTGGGTGGGTAAATACTTATGTCTGTTTTGTACCAATGACACTAATACTATAAAGAAGTAGAGGCGTTGTGAACAGCAGTGTGTCTTCAAGGCTCAAAGTATATCCGCTTGTTTACATTTAACAATACGCTCCCCAAACGCTCACGGAGTAGGTTGCATTATCGTGTGTTTGTCTTTCAACTGCCGGCCCATTGACAGACAAGCAAAACCATCAGTAAATGTGAATTACATTTGTCAAAACTATGTACTGAAGTGCACAGAACTTGAAACATATAGTGAATTCGGGAGGTAGCCCCGACCGGGACTCAAGCCCAGATCTAGTGACTGTGAAGCCAACACCGTACCCGTTATGCCAAGACGTCCAAATCTCTTGACGAGGTCACTAGGTGTTGGCTTAATATACTGTAACTACTATATGTTTATGTTGAGGACAAATATTGCATTTTTTTTTTATGTTTGTTTTCCTGTAGCTAGTGCAAGCACGACGATGCCAACGTTATTGCAGTTAGCATTCCCATAGAGATGGCATGGATGTTTAGCTTGCTAGCGCATTTTGACTGTATCTAATGGTCGTTATCCACACAGGCTATTTCCCTTGTTGCAAGGCTAGATATGTTCACCTTATGTATCCCGACAAGGGCACATTTATTGCAATTGTTTTTCAACTTCCGGCACATTGACAAACAGGGAGGAGATGTCCTGAAAATAAACTACATTTATCAAAATATTAAATCAAATGCACATAATCTGAAAGATAATGTTTATTCTCTGTTGAGGAAAAATTCTTAGATGATGTCTAATGTTGACACCAAATAAGATCCAACATTATTTAACAACCATCTTAAATGGGTCTCTGATGAGTCAATATGTTGACCAGTGTCCCGTGGTATGTTGCAGTGGGAGAAGTGACCCCAAACCTCCACTGAAGAGAAGAAAGAGCATGTAGGGACCTCCACTTAGTGAGTTATGTTGGGCTGGGTCAGGAGAAACTCATTAAGTTGGCTTCTTCACAATCTGATAGGATTCACCATCACAGTCCATGTGTAGAACCAGATCAGATCTACTGTCCACTGAACCGTGGTGTGTGTCATGGTGAACATGGGGAATACCGGTCGGCGTCTGGTCCTGTCTACTGGGTCTACAGAAGGAGGGGGAGGGACGTCTGTAAAGGTCTTGATTAAATTTAGAAGAAAATTCCAAACCAAGGTAGATTAGTGACCTTGCCCTGCACACTTTATTCCAAACCAAGGTAGGTTAGTGACCTTGCCCTGCACACTTTATTCCAAACCAAGGTAGGTTAGTGACCTTGCCCTGCACACTTTATTCCAAACCAAGGTAGATTAGTGACCTTGCCCTGCACACTTTATTCCAAACCAAGGTAGGTTAGTGATCTTGCCCTGCACACTTTATTCCAAACCAAGGTAGATTAGTGACCTTGCCCTGCACACTTTTAGGATGGATAGGCTTGTTAGGGGTGTTGTGTCAGGTAGGCTGGAGGACCTGGGAGAGACAGAGACGGAGAACTCTAAAGATGAGTGACACTTTTACTCAGTGTTGGAGAAGGCTTACTATTGGCAGAGGGAGAACGACACTGTATTTACCCCACAATATTGATATGTGTTAATCAATCCAAGTGCACAGACTGTATGTTTCATGTTTAAACTTGAAACATATCTCTACAGTGAAGGAATGATGAGTGATGCATGTGTTTATTGTTCAATGCTTGTTACTTGAACAGTACTTATGAAGTTAGTAAAACGTACTGTATATCAATAAATTAATGTAAAATAAATACAAAAAAAGGCTATTACTTTTCCTGTGCGCACCCATCTCTTATCTACAGGGAGTGGCACTAGGGGGTGGTAACATCAAGATTAGAGTGGTGGGCCAGTAACCAGGGGTTTGCTGGGTGAATGGCAGGGCTGACGGGGTTAATCTAGCTGGAGTGGTTACTGGCATCAGAATCACCAACATGCAGTAAAGTTTATTGCCAGCAGGTAACAGTAAAGTATGTAATGTGATCTATGATCAAAGTTTCTTCTCATTTGAGTTGGTGATTTTGTCATTGTCACTGATCTTTGGAACTAGAATGTTCAGAGCCAATCAGACTTTATTATCTGACGGCAATAAACTGGACTGAATGTTGCTGATTATCTCACGCTTTTCCTACACATATCTTTGACAACAATACGTACATAATTATGTGGATGACGCTTACTGCGTGTTTTAAAGTGGTCCAACCCTAAAACCACAACATTATGGAACAATCCTTGTATAGAATTTCAGAATTCACTGATAATTCGGTCCACGTGGAAAACTAAAGGCATAGAAACCGTGAATTACTTGGTGACAGAAAATACATTTATTTCCATGACAGAGTTAAGAAGTGATTTTGGACTGAGATAGTAGTAAGTTTCAGATTTTTAAGTTGCATATCACAAAATGTTGATTTAAAATCTTTTGGACATCAGAGCAACCTTGAGGGAACCCTATTTGAGTCAGAACATTTTGTTCATATGACAGGGAAGATATAAAAAACCTTGAAGAGAGAATATCCAACTGACAATCTCTTAGAAAAAAATATAAACTATTGGAACCAAGACTTAAAAATAACTGATGTTGGCACAAGATGGAGGAAAAGTTGGAGCGTAACTAATTAAATGACAGTTCATGAAAATGTACACTTATTCCAGTATAAAGTTAAGTCAAATTCACACATTTTACAGCACAACAGCAGTGTAAAACAAATAATGACTCAATAATCAATTCTTTTTGGGAATGCTACAAAATCCGGAATTTGTGGGAAGAACTAGAAAGTTGGTTATCAGAAGCATTACAAACTTTTACTTTGAATCCGCATGTCTGCATTTTTCAAGACATTGCATATGAGGGTGTAGTGAGATACACAATGGCCTGGACAATACACTTCTCTACACTTCTCTCTCACTCATCTTGAAAAAATGTATACTAAAAACTGGCAAGTCAATCAATCCGCCATCATTGACACAATTGGAAAATCAAATGATTTCATATTAAACATTGAAAGTGCGTGCGGAGAGAAACAAAAAATGGTGCAGTTTCAGGACATGTGGTGGAATGTGATTCGGGTTCTGGAGACAGGGGTGTGTGCTAGTGGGTGATGTGGTTGATGTTTGTATGATGTTGTCATTTGTATGTGTATGTGCTTGTATTGTTTATAAAATATCAAATACAATCTTGCAACAACAAAAAATAAAAGTGGTCCAACCTCCAGAGAGTCAATGTGTTGAGCAGTGCTGTGTGTTGTGTTCCAGTGGGAGGAGACAGCAGCAGTCCAGACTCCCCAGTGTCTCCCAGTGTGTCTGAGCTGAGACTGGTGCTGCTGTGGAGGACTGAGGGTGGGAGGAGTGCAGCAGGAAACACCGTCCTGGTAAGAGAGGAGTTTTGGGCCCAGGCCAGCCCCTCTGCAGTGACCCAGAGGAGTGTGAGGAGAGGCCGGACGTGTGTGGGACACGGTTGGTGCTGATGGATAACGACGTTATTGCAGTTAGAATTCCCATAGAGATTAAGTGGATGATTGGCTAGCTAGCGCAATTTGACTGTATCTAATGATCGTTATCCACACAGGCTATTTCCATTGTTGCTGGTGCTACAAAAAGAGATTAGACATTCTTCAAATTCTACTAAATGTATTCACCTTATGTATCTTGACAACACGGACCTGGACATATTCATTGCAATCATTTTTCAACTTCAACAAACAGGGAGGAGATGTCCTGAATATAAATTAAATGTATCAAAAGAATTCAATAAAATGCACATAATCTGAAAGATATGTTTATTCTGTGTTGAGGAATTTCAACGTTTGTTTTAATCCTGTATAAGCAAAATTACGCAGACGTTAGCGCAGGTAGCATTCCTATAAAGATGTAGAGTCCTGTGTGGCTCAGTCGGTAGAGCATGGCGCTTGCAACGCCAAGCGTCGTGGGTTCGTTTCCCACTGGGGCCACCCATATGTAAAATAGTGGCCCCAGCCGACTTGTAAGTCGCTTTGGACAAAAGCGTCTGCTAAATGGGATATATTATTATAACATTGATGGTTAGCTAGCTAGCAAAATGTGGCACAACAGTTATCCACATAAACAATATTTCCATTGCTTTGGTCCTTTGTTAATCGTATTCTGTCTCTAGCAACATTGTCCTTTCAAGCATTACTCTTTGATTGAAAAGGGAAATAGATACACTAGATACAGTCTTAATGCGCTAGCTAACTAACCATCCATGTTTTCTCTATGGGAATGCTAACTGTGCTAATGTCTTAACCTCTTGAAACTCTAGGGGCGCAATTTCATTTTTGGATGAAAAACGTTCCCGTTTTAAACAAGATATTTTGTCACAAAAAGATGCTCGACTATGCATATAATTGATAGCTTTGGAAAGAAAACACTCTGAATGTTCCAGAACTGCAAATATATTGTCTGTGGGTGCCCTAGAACGGGAGCTACAGGCAAAACCAAGATGAAACGGCAACCAGGAAACCAGCAGGATTTTTGAGGCTCCGTTTTCCATTGTCTCCTTATATGGCTGTGAATGCGAGAGGAATGAGCCTGCCCTTTCTGTCGTTTCCCCAAGGTGTCTGCAGCATTGTGACGTATTTGTAGGCATATCATTGGAAGATTGACCATAAGAGACTACATTTTCCAGGTGTCCGCCCGGTGTCCTCCGTCGAAATTAGTGCGTCTTTTTCAGCTGCTGGTATTTTTCCATGCGATTCTGAGGGGAAAGCAGGTTTCCACGAACTGCATATCAATGAAGAGATATGTGAAAAAACACCTTGAGGATTGATTCTAAACAACGTTTGCCATGTTTCGGTCGATATTATGGAGTTAATTCGGAAAAAGTTTGACGTTTTGGTGACTGAATTTTCGGTTCGTTTCGGTAGCCAAATGTGATGTACAAAACGGAGCGATTTCTCCTACACAAAGATTCTTTCAGGAAAAACTGAACATTTGCTATGTAACTGAGAGTCTCCTCATTGAAAACGTCCGAAGCTCTTCAAAGGTAAATGATTTTATTTATTTGGTTATCTGGTTTTTGTGAAAATGTTGCATGCTAAATGCTACTCAAAATGCTAAGCTAGCTTAGCATACTCTTACACAAATTAGTGATTTGCTATGGTTCAAAAGCATATTTTGAAAATCTGAGATGACAGTGTTGTTAAGAAAAGGCTAAGCTTGAGAGCAGGCGCATTATTTTCATTTTATTTGCGATTTTCAGAAATCGTTAACGTTGCGTTATGCTAATGAGCCTGAGGCTTTATTCACGATCCCGGATCCGGGATGGGGAGTATCAAGAGGTTTAAGGCAGTTAACTCACTGTTCCTCGGGCGCCGAAGACGTGGATGTCGATTATGGCAGCCCCCTGCACCTCTGGGTTAAATGTGGAAGACACATTTCAGTTGAAGGCATTCAGTTGTACAACTGACTACGTAACCTCCATTACATTGATTTACATTGACTAAGATGGCACCGGAGAAGATGGTTGCCGTTTCATGGGCTCTTAACCAACCATGCTATTTTGCTTGCTTTTTTGGCATTTTTTGCAACTTATTTTGTACATAATGTTGCTGCTACCGTCTCTTTTGACTGAAAAGAGCTTCTGGAAATCAGAACAGCGATTACTCACCTTGAACTGGACGAAGAATTTCTCTTTAATGAGTCGGACGAGAGGGATTTACTCCAGGCACCTGAACAGGCCCTCATCCCCATCATTCGCAGGATAAAACGACAGAAAATATATCTCGAAAAGAGATCAGGTGCCTTGTGAGGATTCGCCGACAAGTGGCTAATCTGTTCTTGCCATTTGTACTACTGGCCAACGTACAATCGCCGGAAAATAAATTGGGCGAGCTAAAAGTGTCACACCCTGATCTGTTTCACCTGTCCTTGTTATTGTCCCCACCCCCTCCAGGTGTCGCTTGTTTTCTCCAGTGTATTTATCCGTGTTTTCTGTCTCTCTGAGCCAGTTCGTCGTGTATGTGACAAGTCAACCAGCATTTTTTCTCATTCACCTGCCTTTGCTATTCACCTTTTTCTAGTCCTCCCGGTTTTGGCCCTTGCCTGATTCTGGACTCTGTACACACCTGCCTGACCATTCTGCCTGCCCTGACCTCGATCTTGTCTGCCACTCTGTACCTCCTGGACTCTGAACTGGTTTTGACCGTTGCCTGTCCACGACCATTCTCTTGCCTACTCCTCTTTGGATTATTGAATTTATACTCCATCTGCCTCCTGTTTCTGCATCTGGGTCTCACCTTTTGTCATGATAGTACGAACTGGCCATGACAGACAAAGCAGACATGGACCAGCTTCACCACGCTGTCTCCCTGCAGGGAACCACCATTGGGAGACATGAGGAGCTGTTACAGGATCTTCTGGAAGTGCTTTGTTCCCTGACAGAACGCCACGACCAAGGGTTTAAGGCTACTATGGAGCTAATTAAGGAGTTAACTCATAGGCTATCTGCCATCACTGAGAGACCCCATTTTTTTGCTTTTAGTGGTGAGTTGGTACAGCCTACCCCGGTTCCCCGAGAACTCTGCTTACCTCCTCCGGAGCGATATTCTGGAGATCCTGGTACCTGTCGAGCTTTATTTTTCAGTGCTTGCTTATTTTTGAGCTACAGCCATCTTCTTTCCCTTCGGACCGATCGAAGATAACGTATATATTATTACGCTAATGTCAGGAAGGGCGCTCTCCTGGGCCATGGCTGTTTGGGAGCAACAATCCACCCTTTGTTGTCATCTGGAGGAATTCATGGCGGAGGTGAGGAAGGTATTCGAGAATCCAGTATCCGGGAGAGAGGCGGCCAGTAAACTTCTTGATTTACGTCAAAACTCCTGTAGTGTAGCAGACAACGTGGTTGATTTTCGCACGTTGGCCACCGAGAGACTCCGGATTCCAGGCACTCTCTTCGATACCTTTCTTCACAGATTATCTGAGGTGGTAAAATAATTGGCGTGGATCTCGACTCCCTCATTGCCCTAACCATTAAAATTGATGGACACTTAAGGGAACGCAGGAATGAGATGTTTTTGTTCCCTGGCCTCGGGCACACTCGTTCACCCGTTTTGTCTCGCTCACCTTTGAAGGAATCCAGAAGTTCCCGAAGGCAGATTCCCAGAGAGGATCTGAAGCCACGCGAGCTCCCTCGTGAATTATCAATGATGGGTGAGTTGGATTCTCCTGAGCCTATGCAATTGGGAAGAGCTAGTTTATCGGTTGAGGGACGCTCACGTAGGTTGAATTGCAACTGTTGTCTGTACTGTAGAGGGGCAGGACATTACATAGCTACCTGCCCTGTTAGAAAACCCCATGTCTCTGGTGGGTACAAGTAATTTGGTGAGTCAGATTGGGAGTTCCCTAATTCCCATCACCCGCACACCTTTTTGTGCTTGTGCTGTGGGGAGACCAATCTAAGTCTCTCCGAGGGCTTATTGACTCTGGGGCAGATGAAAGCTTTATGGATGCTACTGTTGCTTCTGAGCTAGGTATTCCCATTCAATCTCTCTCGTTTCCCAGGGATGCTAGGGCACTGGACGGTGCTAGGGCACTGAACAGTCACTCATTGTACTGTGCCCATTCAAATACGGATTTCCGGTAACCACAGTGAGACCATACAGTTCCTCCTCATTGCATCTCCCCATGTTCCTGTTGTCTTGGGGTTTTCCTGGCTCCAAAAACTTTACCCTGTTATTCACTGGACCACAAGCTCCATCATGGGTTGGAGCCCATTTTGCCACTTCCATTCTTCAAGCAGCACAGCCTTCCCCCAGACGTCTTCCTCAGGACGCCAGCAAGGCTTTGGATGTTTCTGTCATTCCCACTGAATACCATGATCTACTTGAAGTTTTCAGTAAGGCTCATGCTACTTCCCTACCCCTGCACTCTCCTTATGATTGTGCCATTGATCTTCTCCCAGGCACCACACCACCTCGGGGTCGGCTATATTCTTTATGCGGGCCAGAGACCAAGGCTATGAAGTAGTACATAGAGGAGTCTCTGGCAACTGGGGCTGTCCGTCTGTCTGCATCTCCTGCCGGCGCAGGGTTTTCCTTTGTGTGTACGTGCATTGACTACCAGGGACTGAATGACATTACTATCAAAAATCATTACCCCCACCACTCCTCTCCTCAGCTTTTGAACCTCTCCAGGGGGCCACCATTTTTTCCAAGTTGGACCTTCCGAATGCCTACCACCTGGTTTGGTTACATGAATGGGGTGAGTGGAAGACAGCCCTCAACACAGCCAGCGGACATTATGAGTATCAGGTCATGCTGTTTGAAATTTGTGGTTGAGGTGGATGGCCAACCTGTCCCAACGATCTGCCCTGGACCAAAAGATTCATCCCTGTGCCTTCCTGTACCATCGTCTCAATTCTGCAGAGAGGAACTACGATGTAGGCAACCGAGAACTCCTGGCAGTCAAGAGTGGGCGTTGGAAGAGTGGAGGCACTGGCTGGAAGGAGCAGAACAGCCGTTCTTAGTCTGGACCGACCATAAAAATCTGGAATATCTCCCTACAGCCAAGCGCCTTAGCTCCAGGCAGGCCCGGTGGGCTCTGTTGTTTATTTGTTTGTTGTTTGTTCGCAAGGCACAACGCTCCCAGACTGGACCTGAAAGGGGCCCGGGTAACTGGCTGTTTGTCCCCAACTCAGTCCGGTCCCGGGTCCTGGAATGGGCTCATTCCTCCAGGCTAACCTGTCACCCTGGTTCCCACCGGACCCTAGCCTTCCCTCAACAACGTTTCTGGTGGCCCACAATGGTTCCTGACGTCTCTGCCTTTGTCGCCGCATGCACGTCTGCGCTCAGAACAAGACTTCACGGCAAGCTCCTTCTGGCCTTCTTCAGCATCTACCGGTCCCTCATCGTCCCTGGTCCCATATCTCTCTGGACTTTGTCACTGGGCGTCCCCTGTCTGATGGCAACACCGTCATTCTGACAGTGGTGGATTGGTTTTCTAAGGCCGCTCATTTCATCCCTCTCCATAAACTACCGTCTGCCAAGGAGATGACCCAGCTCATGGTGCAGCACGTCTTCCGGATCCATGGTCTCCCGGTGGATATGGTGCCCGACCGGGGTCCTCAATTCTCATCTCAGTTTTGGAAGGCGTTCTGCACCCTTATTGGGGCATCGGCCAGTCTATCCTCCAGATTCCATCCCCAATCTGATGGCCAGTTGGAGAGAGCTAATCAGGACATGGAGACCACCTTAAGATGCCTGATCTCAACCAACCCCATTACCTGGAGCCGTCAACTGTTCTGGGTGGAGTATGCCCAGAACACCCTTCCCTGTTCTGCCACGGGACTCTCCCCTTTCGAGTGCTCAATGGGGTATCAGCCTCCACTCTTCCCGGAACAAGAGCAGGAGGTCAGCGTACCCTCAGAGCCAGGGCGGCTATTCTCAAGACCAACTCCAGGTATCGTTGACAAGCGGACCGTCGCCGGACCCCAGCTCCCTGCTACTGCATTGGGTAGAGGGTATGGCTTTTCACTCTTGATCTGCCCCTTCGGGTGGAGTCCCGCAAGCTGTCTCCCTGTTTCATTGGTCCTTTTCCCATCTCTAGAGTCCTGAGGCATGATAAGAAGCACATATATCCTACCAATGGAACATTCAAAACTGTAATATCTTATGTTTCACCGAGTCGCGGCTGAACGACGACATGAATAACATACAACTGGTGGGTTATACAATGCTTTGGCAGAATAGAACAGCAGCCTCTGGTAAGACAAGGGGTGACGGTCTATGTATATTTGTAAACAACAGCTGGTGCACGATATCTAAGGAAGTCTCGAGGTTTTGCTCGCTTGAGGTTGAGTATCTCATGATAAGCTGTAGACCACACTATCTACCTAGACAGATTTCATCTGTATTTTTCGTAGCCATCTACATACCACCACAGATGGATACTGGCACTAAGACCGCACTCAATGAGCTGTATACATCCATAAGCAAACAGTTAAATTTTCATCCAGAGGCAGCGTTCCTAGTGGTCGGGGACTTTAATGCAGGGAAACTGAAATCCATTTTTACCAAATTTCTATCAGTATTTTAAACGTGCAACCAGAGGGAAAAAAATCTAGACCACCTTTACTCCACATACAGAGACTCGTACAAAGCTCTCCCTCGCCCTCCATTTGGCAAATCTGACCATAATACTATCCTCCTGATTCCTGCTTACAAGCATAAATTAAAGCAGGAAGCACCAGTGACTCAATAAAAAAGTGGTCAGATGAAGCAGACGAGGGACTGTTTCACTAGTACAGACTCCAATATATTCTGGGATTCCTCCAATGGCATTGAGGAGTACACCACATCAGTCACTGGCTTCATCAATAAGTGCATCAATGATGTCGTCCCCACAGTGACTGTACGTACATACCCCAACCAGAAGCCATGGATTACAGGCAACATCCGCACTGAGCTAAAGGCAGGAGCTGTCGCTTTCAAGGAGTGGGACTTATAAGAAGCTTATAAGAAATGCACTCCCATGAACCATCAAGCAGGCCTTCACAAGGTCCTTTGCTGTTGTTCTGGGATTGATTTGAACTTTTCCCACCAAAGTATGTGAATCTCTAGGAGACAGAACGCGTCTCCTTCCTGAGTGGTATGACGGCTGCATGGTCCCGTGGTGTTTATACTTGCGCACTATTGTTTGTACAGATGAACGTGGCACCTTCAGGCGTTTGGAAATTGCAACCCAAGGATGAACCAGACTTGTGGAGGTAAATAATATTTTTTCTGAGATCTTGGCTGATTTTTTTGATTTTCCCATGATGTCAAGCAAAGAGGCACTGAGTTTGAAGGAAGGCCTTGAAATACATCCACAGATACACCTCCAATTGACTAAAATGATGTCAATTAGCCTATCAGAAGCTTCTAAAGCCATTACATAATTTTCTGGTTTAAAGGCACAGCAAACTCAGTGTATGTAAACTTCTGACCCACTGGAATTGTGATTCAGTGAATGATAAGGGAAATAATCTGTCTGTAAACAATTGTTGTAAAAATTACTTGTGCCATGCAACCTAGGTGTAAGTAAACTTCCGACTTCAACTGTACATATTACTTCAATCTCCTTGACGAACTGGTGCCCCCGCACACTGACACTGTACCGGTAACCCATGTGTACATAGTCTCACTATTGTTATTTTACTGCTGCGCTTCAACTACTTGTTACTTTAATTTCTTATTTTTATTCATATTTTTTCAACTGCATTATTGCTTGTAAGTAAGCATTTCACTGTAAGGTCTACCTGTTGTATTCAGCATTTCACTGTAAGGTCTACCTGTTGTATTCAGCATTTCACTGTAAGGTCTACCTGTTGTATTCAGCATTTCACTGTAAGGTCTACCTGTTGTATTCAGCATTTCACTGTAAGGTCTACCTGTTGTATTCAGCATTTCACTGTAAGGTCTACCTGTTGTATTCAGCATTTCACTGTAAGGTCTACCTGTTGTATTCGGCGCATGTGGCTAATAACATTTGATTTGATTTGATAACTGGGGCCAAGCTTCCTGCAATCCAGGACCTATATAATAGGCGGTGTCAGAGGAAAGCCCATAAAATTGTCAGAGACTCCAGTCACCCAAGTCATAGACTGTTTTCTCTGCTACCCCACGGCAAGCGATGCTGGAGCGCCAAGTCTAGGACCAAAAGGCTCCTTAACAGCTTCCACCCCCAAGCCATAAGACTGCTGAACAACTAATCAAATGGCCACCGGACAATTACATTGACCCCCCTCCAGTTGTTTTGTACATTGCTGCAACTCACTGTTTATTATCTATGCACTTCACCCCTACCTACATGTACAAATTACCCTCAACTAACCTGTACCCCCTCACAGTGACTCAGTATATAGCTGTATCCCCTGTATATAGCCTCATTATTGTTATGTTATTGTGTTACTTTACATGTTTTATATATTTTTTTACTTTAGATTAATTGTTAAATATCTTTTTGAACTACACTGTTGGTTAAGGGCTTGTAAGCACGCATTTCACGGTAAGGTCTATACTTCTTGTATTCGGCGCATGTGACAAATAAAGTTTGATTTGAATTATTGTTAACGCTGTCTTTGATGTGCTCATCAATGCACACGCACCTTTTTCTCACTCGATCCTTCTGGAACAGCTTGTTTTGTTGTGGGCCATAAACATACTGTATAACCCATTGAAGGGTTTTGGAACCTCTAACCCTGGCAATCTGACTGTTATTAAACTCATGGGTACACTAACAAAGGCTACCAGTCTTGACTTGAATGGAAACTGCCATCTATGGATTATGTGCCTATGATTGGTATTCGGCTGTGAGTTTGCCTTTCACAACAATCAAAATACAATCACGCTAAAAACATACAGTTTGGGAAAGCAAATGTTGTCCTAACTCAATGTGTTTTGTGATAGATATTTTAACATGATCATTTTTTGATTAATAAAATATTGAATCACTTGTTTTCCTCAAACGAAGGGGATGATGACACAATCCTTTCCGAAAGGGAGGGAGGGTGTTTGATTTCATTAGTCCTCAACTCGTGGCTCAGACACTTTATTCAGGATAAATGGAGTTGGGACTTAAGCTTGCCTGCCCTGGAGCAAGTTAGTTCTGAAGAATTTGTTGCCATACAAATTTACCTGGCTACAAGGTGAGCCACTTTCATGGTAACGGTTATCCCAAGTTGAACTCAGAGCTGACTAGAGTTACCTCGCTTACTCCTTCAACCTGATTTGTAGTATAGGGCTCATGACAAAGCCCTCTCTGTTGCCATCTCCTTGGTCCCACCAAGCACTGTGCTCCCAGTTCACCCCCCAACAAGCTGATCGCTGTGTCTGTGAATGCATCCACACACACAACACTACCGCTATCTACAAACAATTAACAAACCAATCAGTAATTAGGAATTGATGATTCATCAAAATGAGATGGTAATTGAGTACTGAATGACTCCAACTACTTAATCAGCTTATTGATATGCCATACCTGTCAGGTGGATGGACTATTTGAGAGAAATAAGCTTTTAGTGCGTATAGAACATTTCTGGGATCTGTTATTTTAGCTCATGAAACATGGGACCAACACTTTACATGTGGAGTTTATATTTTTGTTCTGTGTAGCTTCCCTGTATGTGAGGACACTATAAACCCTGACCTTTATAGCCCAGGAGTTAGATTGGCTGCCCTAATCATAAATGTAAGTAGAGTTCCTGTCTACCATGAGTAATTGGGAATCAGTGTACGTGTGTCAGTGCTCAACAGGCCTCTACTCTCTCTTTGAGGTGTCTGTATGGACATGATGCCACACGTCTCTATGGGGCCAAATCATTTGGGGGGGGGGGATCATTGCTAATGTTCTTTAGAAACTTCAGGGAAGTTGCATTCACTGTGCAATCTGAGTTCACACATTGTTCAGAATAACTGCTGCCGACTGTGAAAAAAAGCCCCTTTAGGAGAAATGAAACAAGCAGATTGTAGAGCTGCCTTTGTTCACAATTGTTCGCAATTTACTTTGATAATGAGTTCCTGATTCTCAGAGATGGATTGCATACTGAGAGAGAAATACAGAGAGGGAGGGAGAAAGTAGAAAGAGAGACAGGGAGGGAGAGAGGGACACAAAGATCCCAGCTAGCAACAAACGTTCTGAAAGCTTGAGAGAATGCTCTGAATATGTTTGTTTCCAACATAAGGGCCATTTTCCTCAAGAAGTTAATTAAGTTTGCTTTGTGTTTTGTTTCCTTGCCATGACTCTAACAAGTATCTTGATACTGGTATCGTCCCGGCCCTAACGCTTATACGCGAGTGAAGTGAGTTTGGAAAAACTGAAAGTAGGCCTATGTATCTTAGAAATCGTTTTTTTACTTACAAGCGTCATATGTCCGAATTCAGAATCCAATAGCCTTACCCAAAACAACATGGTCGCTGTGGTAGAACTTTATTTGTGAATTTATCAAAATCCTTTCAGGTAGCCTGATTACAGATGTGTCATGTAAACAAGATTATTGGGGAAATCGTTCTTCTTGCACAGCATGGTAAATGTTTATATCAAACTATTATATTAACATAACTTCACAATGATCTCATTATTGTGAGCATACTCAGTGCTGATTGTGTTCCTATTGGTCAGTCACCGCGATCGGCTTGTAACACCAGCCACGCTACACTACACGATAAAGGACACTACCAGAACTTTGTGTTCCTATTGGTCAGTCACCGCGATCGGCTTGTAACACCAGCCACGCTACACTACACGATAAAGGACACTACCAGAACTTTGTCTGAGCCTACGACCACACATAGTGGTACTTAATCGGCAGGCCTCGACCCTAACACACTGAGGAGCAAAGATGTCAGACAATTGTTTACGACCATTTTTCCCACAACTTAAATGTTGTACGGCAAAATTGTGGCATAAGACGGTTAAAATCGTACAGGCTGCTAAGCTTCCTAAGCTTCCTAAGCTTCCTAAGGCCTTAACGTCTTGACGCTACCCATCCCTTAAGCGGGATAATTGTCATCAGCAACTGCTGAATAGCATAGCGCCACAGTCAAATAATATTACTAAAAATATTCATATTCATGAAATCACAAGTGCAATATTGCAAAACACAGCTTAGCCTTTTGTTAATCCCCCTGTCGTTTCAGATTTTGAAATGATGCTTTACAGCGAAAGCAATCCAAGCGTTTGGGTAAGTTTATCGATCGCATGACAAAACATTAAGTACACTTAGCATCAGGTAGCTTGGTCACGAAAATCAGAAAAGCAATCAAATTAATCGTTTACCTTTGATGATCTTCGG
The DNA here is from genome assembly GCF_036934945.1 of Oncorhynchus masou masou. Taxonomy (NCBI): domain Eukaryota; kingdom Metazoa; phylum Chordata; class Actinopteri; order Salmoniformes; family Salmonidae; genus Oncorhynchus; species Oncorhynchus masou. The sequence continues at coordinate 37,081,667 of NC_088219.1, forward strand.
ATGTTTTCACTCACGAGACTCCCAGTTACACAACAAATGTTCCTTTTGTTCCATAAAGATTATTTTTATATCCAAAATACCTCTGTTTGTTTGGCGCATTATGTTCAGAAATCCACAGGAAAGAGTGGTCACGACAACGCAGACAAATACCAAATAATATACATAATGTCCACAGAAAAAGTCAAATGTTTTTTATAATCAATCCTCAGGTTGTTTTTAAGATATATAATCGATAATATATCAACCGCAATGTCTTTATCAGTAGGAGAGGGAAAAACAATAGCTGTCCAAACTCTGTTGCGCGAGCTAAACTCATGTGACCACCTGACACGATGTGATCTTTCTGGCTCATTTTTCAACATAAAAGCCTGAAACTATGTCTGAAGACTGTTGACACCTTGAGGAAGGGATTGGAAAAGGAATCTAGTTGATATCCCTTTAAATGGAGCAATGGGAAGCGTTTTCAAAATAGAAGCCACTTCCTGGTTTGATTTTTCTCAGGGTTTCGCCTGCATATCAGTTCTGTTATACTCACAGACAATATTTTGACAGTTTTGGAAACTTTAGAGTGTGTTCTATCCGAATCTGTCAATTATATGAATATTCAAGCATCTGGTCTTGAGAAATAGGCCGTTTACTTTGGAAACGTTATTTTTCCAAACATAAAAATAGTGCCCCCGAGCTTCAAGATTAAACAGCATGGTCATTACACAGGTGTACCTTGTGCTGGGGAAAATAAAAGGCCATTCTAAAATGTGCGGTTTTGTCACACAACACAATGCCACTGATGTCTCAAGTTTTGTTAATTTCTCTACCATAAGCCGCCTCCAACGTTGTTTTAGAGAATTTGGCAGTACGTCCAACCGGCCTCACAAACGCAGACCACGTGTATGGCGTCGCGCTGCATGAGACAAATGGGGGTCACAGCAGATACTGACTGGTTTTCTGATCCATTCACAGATTTTCTTATATGAACTGTTAATGAGTCAAATATTTTAAATGGTTACGTGTTGCCTTTATAGTTTTGTTCAATATACATTACAAAAATCTATCTATGTGAGAGAGTCGCTAGTTGACAGATTACCAAGCGAATGTGTCCCACAGGAGATGATTGATCTGAGAGGAGAGGTGAGGGACGTTCTGTCCTTTTACACTTGATAAATATGGACCTACCAGCTCCTTTTACTGACAGAAAACATCAATGGTACAGCTCAATGAGCTAACATGAACATCTCATTTAGCTTTACCTCTCCTACCTCCTTGCCTCTTCATCTCAATGGTCTTGGCTGGCTTCCTCTCCTCAACTTCCTTGTCTCCTCTCCTCTTCTCCACTCCTTCCCTTTCTCATCCCCTTTGTTTCCTCTCCTGTAGTCTTTCTGCACTGATCTGAAAATGTAGGGAAGGAGAAAGTATTATTGGTGATGCTAACTAATTTACTTTCACCCCACCTGAATTTAATTTGACCTGTACTGTTCTTTCACACCAGTGTAGTTAAAGGAAAGGAGAGAAGGAGAGGAAGCTATCAACACAGTAGCCTATCAGATTGAAACCAACTAATTAAACCATAAGACAAATCCATTATTTTATAAATGTGAGATTATCTCCAGCCTATTCTCTTCTGGAATACGCCAGGCGGTGCCGATTGTGCAGGTATCAGATTATGTTTGGACCTGGCGAAATGTGGACGCTATACCAGCCACTAGGGACAGGAGCACCTATTAGCATCTAGTAGACTTGTCAGGTCATAGAGTACCACTGTATGAGTCATAACACCCACAAAACCTAGTGGTCAAACAGTTCCAATTGTTTTTCCATCATTAAATTTTCCGCATTTTTATTTTATTTTTTAGAAACACTTAAAATAAGGGCTGTGCTTCGTGTGGGTTTACGCTGGCTTGACATTTCGATAACCATGCAAATCCTTCTAGGACAAGGTGACTTATCAATATATTTGCCTGTATTTACCCCCCAAAAATGAAATGCTAATTAGCTGCTAATGTGGCTATCATAAAGAACTACAAAATGCCATGATGATCTGGGCGAGACTGATGAATCGAGGCAAAGGCACGCTCGTCGATCAAGGCGCAACGTGAATAGAGTTCCACATAATTTTAATAAACTGAAACTCACCAAAACAAAAAAAAGTACAACCAAAACAAAAAAAGTACAACCAAAACAAAAAAAAGTATAGCCAAAACAAAAAACAAAAAAGTCCAGCCAAAACAAAAAAGTCCAGCCAAACCGTGACGCTACTGGTGTGCACTCAGGAAACTCAATGTAGACAAAATCCCACGAATAACCATGGAGGAAATGGCTACCTAAATATGATTCCCAATCAGAGTCAACGATAAACAGCTGTCTCTGATTGGGAACCATATCAGGCCACCATAGAAATACAAAACACCTAGATGACCCACCCAAGTCACTATCACACCCCAACCAACACAGAGAACAAACAGCTCACTATGTTCAGTGAGAATCTCTGGATTAACGATCTAATGTTAGCTAAATTGAGTAATTAACAAATTGGCTACATTTCTTTAAATTGACAATTCTATGAACTTTAAATTTACACAATACCTGCTAGCAAAGGTGTTAGCTAGAGATGACATGCAGGAGCTTACAAGGATTTGTAGTCTTGCGTGATGTTTACTTTGATGCTAATTGTCATTTTAGAATCTGAACGGAAATAGAGTGGAATATATGGATAAAAGTCACCTTGTCCAAGAGATATCTCCATGGTTATCAAAACGTCATGCCAGGGTGAGCCTACACAAAACATAGCCCTTATATGAAGTGTTTTTTTGGAACCACTAAGTCTCTTCCAAAAGCTGGCCACCTGGCCAAACTGAGCAACTCTTTGGCCTGAATGCCAAGCGTCACGTCTGGAGGAAACCTGGCACCATTTCTACGGTGAAGCATGGTGGTGGCAGCATCATGCTGTGGGGATGTTTTTCAACGGCAGAGACTGGGAGACTAGTCAGGATCGAAGGTTCACCTTCCAACAGGTCAACGCTCCTAAGCACATAGCCAAGACAACAGGGGAGTGGCTTCGAATGTCCTTGAGTGGCCCAGCCAGAGACTTAAACCTGATTGAACATCTCTGGAGAGACATCTTCCATTTAAGAATGATGGCCACTGTGTTCATGGGGACCGTCAATGCTGCAGAAATGTTTTGGTACCCTTCCCCAGATCTGTGCCTTGTCATAATCTGGGCTCGGAGCAATACGGACAATTCCTTCGACCTCATGGCTTTTGGTTTGAATAAATGTAAAGAAATGTCTAAAAACCTGTTTTCGCTATGTCATTATGGGGTATTGTGTGTAGATTACTGAAGAGTTTTTATTTATTTATTCGATTTTAGAACAAGGCTGTAACGTAACAAAATGTGGACAAAGTCAAGGGGTCTGAATACTTTCCGAATGCACCTTATATGTACTGCAACCGCTAACCACAGAAGGAATCTGGAGCCCGCTCTCAATGAGTGTAGACCGCCTGCTGCTCTGCTAGTCGTCAGATGGGGGAGGGGAGGAGGTAGGGGCCCACGTGGGTAACTGGGGGGCCCTGCCTTGATTGGGTAACTGATTAACACAAAATAAAAAAGTTAACTGCATAAAAACAAATATGACTGGTCAATTGCGTGAGTCGGGGGCCCAACCACAGGAGCCCGCTCTCAAAGTTCAAAATACACCAGAGAGCATAATTTAGCAACAGAGGATCAATAGTTTCACAAATATAACTGTGGATAAAATGCTATCTCAAGAGCATACGGATAACTGCCAAAATAAAGGAAACACCAACATAACGTTTTTTTTTAAGATGTTGGTCTGTCAGAACACCTTCAGTGTGTCTTGGCATAGATTCTACAAGTGGAACTAAACCATGTCAGGAAAATACAGCCCGCAAACATATTGCCACGGTCTGTGCCTTGCTGAAACTTTCCCTCCTCTAGATCTGCAATAATTGGATGGCGAAACTTGCGTCCACCCAACCAGAATAGCAAGGTGAAGCATTTCAGGCAACATTGAAAGTCAGGATAATCCTTGTCCTGCAAAGAAACATTTTGTATTTGAAAAAATAGATGCAGTAGGCATTTAGAATACATTGTGGAGTGGAGCTTTATAGTTACAGTATGTGACGACATCACGTGCCCCGGGTACCTGACTCAAACTGACTCAGCAATCATCATTTATTTGAAAAACACTGTCTCGAAAGAAAGTTTGACAAAAGAAAAATCCACCCCTGTCGAACATATACAAATGTTCTTTATGTTTAGAACATTTCTCCTTATAGCTGCCATTTCCATTACACATGTCCCAATGTTGTTGTTTTTTGAGACATTGTTTTTGTCAAATAAACCTGGGTCAATGAAAACCTGCCTAATGACTTCACTGAGAACTTAGGTAGCTTTTTCCCACCTGTGTTTTGTGAGTAGTTGTTTTCTGTTTTTGTGTCTGCACCAGACAGAACTGTTTCGGTTTGGTTCGTTCTCTTTGGTGTTTTGTTAGTCAGTGTTCAGTTCTATTAATAAATCAGGAACACTTACCACGCTGCACTTTGGTCCACTTCTTCAAACAGCCGTTACAGACAGGTCAAAACATTTATGGCAATTTAACTAGCTAGAATTGCTGTTGCTAGCTAATTTGTCCTGGGACATCAACATTGGGTTGTAATTTTATCTGAAATGCACAAGGTCCTCTACTCAGACAATTCATCCACAGATAAAAGGGTTTGTTTCTAGTAATCTCTCCTCCTACAGGTTTCTTCTCCTTTTTTGGACTTTATATCGTGGTTGGCAACCAACTTTGAGGTGCATTACCACAACCGACTGGAGTGTGGACCTCAGTTCATCTTTCAATCACCCATGTGGGTATATGCTTCTAAAGACCAATAAGGAGATGGGAGAGGCGGGACTTGCAGCACGTCATGCGTCACAAATAGAACCAAGTTCTATTTTAGCGCCTGGCTACGCAGATGCTCGCTAGCAAAGTGGGTGCAATGATTGAATAACATGTAAGTGCAGTGGCGGCTCTAGGTTGTAAGGCTCCCTGGGCGAACTCCCCTTTCTACACTACCTCATTTTTATTCAGACATTTGGAACAACACATAAATAATCATAACATTTAGAAATATATACATATAAAAACAAGACTCATAAATATAAAAAAGAAGTTCCAAATAGAAACAAATTGTAGTACATTTTTTAAAAAAGAGAATGGAATTATTACACTATTACCCTATTGCTAACTAACACACATACAACTAAATTGCACTAATAGAATAAAACACTTATAAAGAAGAGAACCTGATTATTACACTATTGCACTTCAAACAAGAAACACACACACTAAATTGCACAACTGCCATCTAACCCTTTCTTGCCTTCCTTGATGCAAAGTCATCAATTACATCATAAGAAATCTGCCCAGGAATTGTACGGTTTATACTGATGACAGCAAGGCCACTAAGGTGTTCCTGTGACATTGTGGACCTCAGGTAAGATTTGATGAGCTCCAGCCATGAAAAGCTCCTCTCTGCTTCAGCTACGGTCCCTGGAAGAGTAAGACTAATTCTGAGAGCAGTCCACACATTTGAATGCATCTCTGAGAGCTCCCTTTTCGTGTATAAATATCAGCATCTCAAGCAGGGTCATGGTCTTCGATGGCAAGTCAGGCAAGTTCTTCATTTCCTGTGCAAGTTCTCGGCCATACAAGTCTGAGTGTTATTTATTGTGCAGTGTCATACTAAGGGCCTCACATTGTTCTGTCAGCTCCTCATTTTAGAGACTTTGGAAAATCGACAGCACTCAACTTCTCTCCCACATTTCCAAATGTGGAAAATCTTTCCTGAAGGGCTGAGGTTGCAGCATCAACGACGACATTAAAAAATGTCACCTCCAGCTTTTTCAGGGCATCACTCAAAGGCTCATCAAATGATTTGTATGAAAAGTGCAGCTTTGTGGACCTCAGTCATTTTTTGTTGAAGAACGGCCTCTACATTCATACCCTGACTGACATTTGTGCGGTCATAAAGTCTGTAGCCCTGTAGTTTCTGAGCCCTCTCTCTCTCTCTGTCTTTCTGATAAGACTGACTGCAACATCCACATGCATCCTGGGAGACTGCATCAGCTTTCTCACGTGTAGGATCTGGCTCAAGATGTCATACCACACCGCGGTACAGATGCTGAAGCGGTATGATCCCACCTCCTCTGACAAGGACAGGGCCTCAAGCTCTATCATAAAGTCTTTGGTTTGATTCCTCACCTCAATCAGTGCCTCTCTCACCGCTGCTGCCTGATACATCAGTGCCTCTCTCACCTCTGCTGCCTGATACCGTGTCTCTCTCACCGCTGCTGCCTGATACATCAGTGACTCGACACTCTTAACTTTACTCTTCCACCATGTCTCAGTTCACATCTTCAAAGTGATGACCACATTTTTTTTCAGGATGGCCCATTGCTGTGCTGAGGCTGAAAACAAGGTGTACAGTTTGTGTAAGATGCCAAAGTAACCTGCAACCGGCATCGACAGAACTTTTAGCAGAATCAGCCACGACCAGGTTCAATGTGTGAGCGCCACATGGCACAAATAGAGCTCTTGGATTCATTTCCAGGAGTCTGGCATGGACACCTTTGTTTTTGCCTCTCATATTGGCCCCATTGTCATAAGACTGTCCTCTGCAGTCCTCAAAAGGAATCGGGGATGCCAAATGAGAATCGGGGATGCCAAATGAGAATCGGGGATGCCAAATGAGAATCGGGGATGCCAAATGAAAATCGGGGATGCCAAATGAGAATCCTTTATGTGGGGCTCCTCCTTCATGCCAAATGAGAATCGGGTTCATGCCAAATGAGAATCGGGGATGCCAAATGAGAAATGACGGGGATGCCAAATGAGAATCGGGGATGCCAAATGAGAATCGGGGATGCCAAATGAGAATCGGGGATGCCAAATGAGAATCGGGTCCCCTTATGCAGGAAATGTCTGAGACGGCACAATAGCAGTCAGGGATGCCAAATGAGAATCGGGGATGCCAAATGAAAATCGGGGATGCCAAATGAGAATCAAGGATGCCAAATGAGAATCAGGGATGCCAAATGTTGGCCCATGGACTCCTCTTCCTCCAAAAGGAAATGTTCCTTTATGTGGGGCTCCTCCTTCAGTGACACAATTACAATCACAACTGGCAAATGTTCAGTATGGCTGACATCTGAGGTGCAAATCTAGAATGATAGAGCATAATTTAGCCAATCACTCACCCTTATTGAAATGACCTCGCTGCTCAACATATCAATGAGTTCATTCTGTATTTGGCCAATGCAGCTGGTGGTGTGACTCGAGGTCTCTTTTAACGCACGGTTAAGTTGCTCTTTCATGACTGGATCAAATTGTGCCATCAGTTCAAGGAACTTTCCATTTGATGGAGTGTACAGTGTTTCTGTGTGTCCCCTTAGTGCAGGACTTCTAATTGTCTGAGACGGCACAATAGCAGTCAGACGTGTCAACAACTCTCTCCATCTTATCTCCATAAGTGCCATCTCATGCTTATCAATTGTTTCCCCTTTTTTGATCCTCATTGCCAGTTCTATCCTTGTTTTCATGCAGTTTGGGTGTTCTGGACTGCTGTCGTGTGAAGTCAGCAAAGACTTTGCATGTTTCCAGTCTGTCAGTCCTGATCTAGCCAAATACAATTAGAAAAGAGTTTGCAGCAGAAGATGAAAATGCTGTTGTTTCTTTCAGAATACACCAACCAACTTCTAGGGATTTTTCCACCACTCACCAAGGTCTTCCTGAAATACTGGTGGTGGCAACTTCTTCCATCACTCTCATTCCTCTGGAGAACAAAGTTAGGTGGTAGCTCACTTGGTCCTCTGCAAACTAGTTGTGTCTGAATTCTGTCAGTCAGAGCTTAAGGCCAGTCAGCAGGGTCTGTAGACAGTGGTTCATCCTCAGCAGCAGGATTTGGTGGGGATGCTGCTACAGGAGTTTCTAATGGAGAGCACATGGGCATTCGTTTACACATGCTATTCACAGCATTTATAGTGGTGGAACATCCCACATACATACCCAGTAATTATAAAATCATCATTGTTACCAACAATATGGAAAATTAAAACTTTGCAAAAGGGAAAGTATTTATTGTGTTTATGTTATGCAGGGATGCAAACATAAACAAATGCTTGTACACACACACACACACACACACACACACACACACACACACCTGAAGAATTCTGCTGGGTAGAAGTGGAAGCAAGTGGGTCTTTATCCTCATTCTCAGACAACATTTGTGAAGACACCTGTGGATGGCTCCTCATCCTGAGGCTCCGAGATCATTTCTGAAGAGTATTATGAATGAATTGTGGTTTACTTGGTAGCATTTCGTAGTGTGACTGATTTGACCAGTTGCATTAGTACTGTACAATGTTAGGGGTGCGCTATTTGATAGATTCCTCTGCTCCCCCTACCTCCCCCCGGTGGTGACTAGATATCATTGACGTGACGTGCAATGTCGCCCATACCTAAATCCGCCAATGTGCACATTTATTTTGCAATGCTCGCGCACGCGACTCGGGCGGTGTGGTCAGCATGTTACTTTGAAGCAGTGTGCCGATGTTTGTATCACTTTATTAGAAGTAAGTCATCAGTGATGTGCGAAGCTTCGTTTGATTACATGCTTTTTCAAATGGTGTATTGTGAAATGCGAGATCCCACTGATTTCGCCGTGTCTCCAGAGCTTCTATTCCAAACTGCTTTCAAACGGTGACCTACTGGACACAATACTTACAAACATAGGCAGGATTTTGTACAAACGTTGATGGGGTAGTTTAGCAGGTAGAGTTGGGAACATGCAGGGACGTGGTTATGAGCAGTGGAGGAGAAAGTACTCAATTGTCATACTTGACACTAGAAAATGACTCAAGTGAAAGTCACCAAGTAAAATACTACTTGAGTAAAAGTCTAAATGTATTTGGTTTTAAATATTCTAGTATCAAAAGTAAATGGAATTGACAAATTAAGCGTTTGTGTCTAGTGGTCGAAACCTGTTGAAGACACACTATTTAGAAAATTTGAAACCACACTTACTGCACTGTTGTTCAAATCATTAGTTTCATTTAGTTTAGTATAAGCTTCTTTCTTAACCATCCTAGAAAATGCTATAGATTCCGTTTTTGAAAAATGGTAAACTTGATGAAAGATGCAAAACCTGGCATTCCAACTGTCGACAGGCCACTAAACCAACGATTTAACACAGCACCACAAAGTGTTGATGAAAAAACTGTAGAAAAAGACACATTTCTGATATTCACACGCTGCTATTTTATTGCTGACCACCAGATGTCACTAATTTGCAGATTATGAAGCTCCAAGTAGCAAGCCTTCAGAAAGCCTTGGTTTCCCATCACTGTTCTAAAATGTGAATGCCACTGCATGGCCCATGTGCTGCTGATGCAGCCCTAATTGCCGCCAGCTGTGTAGTGTGCAGCAGCAGTCAATTAAGTCTCTGTAGAGAGTTACCACACCTTGCTCCAGGTTTATTTAGCCACCTGATGGGGCCAAAAGCATTTTTAAATGTATTTTTATTCCACCTTTATTTAACCAGGTAGGCTAGTTGAGAACACCTTTATTTAACCAGGTAGGCTAGTTGAGAACACCTTTATTTAACCAGGTAGGCCAGTTGAGAACACCTTTATTTAACCAGGCAGGCTAGTTGAGAACACCTTTATTTAACCAGGTAGCCTAGTTGAGAACACCTTTATTTAACCAGGTAGGCCAGTTGAGAACACATTTATTTAACCAGGTAGGCTAGTTGAGAACACCTTTATTTAACCAGGTAGGCTAGTTGAGAACACCTTCATTTAACCAGGTAGGCTAGTTGAGAACACCTTTATTTAACCAGGCAGGCTAGTTGAGAACACCTTTATTTAACCAGGCAGGCTAGTTGAGAACACCTTTATTTAACCAGGTAGGCCAGTTGAGAACACCTTTATTTAACCAGGCAGGCTAGTTGAGAACACCTTTATTTAACCAGGTAGGCTAGTTGAGAACAAGTTGTCATTTACAACTGCGACCTGGCCAAGATAAAGCAAAGCAGTGTGACACAGACAACAACACAGAGTTACACATGGAGTAAACAATAAACAAGCCAATAACACAATAAACAAGTCAATGACACAGTAGAAAAAAGAAAAGTCTATGTACAGTGTGTGCAAAAGGCATGAGGAGGTAGGCAATAAATAGGCCATATTAGTGAATAATTACAATTTATCAGATTAACACTGGAGTGATAAATGAGCAGATGATGATGTGCAAGTAGAGATACTGGTGTGCAAAAGAGCAGAAAAGTAAATAAAATAAAAACAGTATGGGGATGAGGTAGGTAAATTGGGTGGGCTATTTACAGCTGCACTATGTACAGCTGCAGCGATCGGGTAGCTGCTCAGATAGCAGATGTTTAAAGTTAGTGGGGGAAATAAATGTCTCCAACTTCAGCGATTTTTGCAATTCGTTCCAGTCACTGGCAGCAGAGAACTGGAATGAAAGGCGGCCAAATGAGGTGTTGGCTTTGGGGATGATCAGTGAGCTGGAACTTGTGCTACGGGTGGGTGTTGTTATCGTGACCAGTGAACTGAGATAAGGCAGACGTTACCTAGCATAGACTTATAGACGACCTGGAGCCAATGGGTCTGGCGACGAATATGTAGCGAGGGCCAGCCGACTAGAGCATACAGGTCGCAGTGGTGGGTGGTATAAGGTGATTTGGTAACAAAACGGATGCCACTGTGATAGACTGCATCCAGTTTGCTGGGTAGAGTGTTGGAAGCTATTTTGTAGGTTGTCACACATGATTGCCAATTTTTCTTCTTCCTCACTATAACAGGAAGCAGAAGCGGAAGACACACCCTGGTTGTAAACATTCGAGCTCTCTGCTTTAAATCCTGTAGGTGTTCTTTTTTGCATTTGTGAATATAAGCAATCTGTTGAAAGGAGAGTCTTGATATTGTTTTACACTTGATTGAGTTTCCAACTAGCGTGTATTTGAAGGGAAATCAACTAAAAATGTCTCCATGTCATTGGATTTAGGTTAAAAGTTGGATGAAAAAAATCCTAAATGCCCTTACGTTGATAACGTTTTGCAAATCTAATCACTTTTCCAAGTTGATTCAACGTCATCAAAGATTTTGGGGGGTTGAAATTACATCAAACCCACTTTGATTCAACCATTTTTCCCCCAGTGGGTGGTTGGTTTTATTTTAGCACTGACTTTTCCGGCGTGTCAACTTGACACACACTGCTCGTAAAGAAGATGTTGCTAAATATCCCCAAAATATCTCCAATTTATCAAAACAATTCAACGACTTTCACAGAATTGGATAACTACAGCAATGTTCTGGTGAGAAAACTTAAGAGGAAATATGTTAAAGAACTGTTTCGATGCAGCATAAAACCTATGAAGGGATTTGGAGGGGAACACAAACACTATTTGTGTATTAATGAGCAGGCATGACATCACACATCACTCCAATAATCCAATCCATTTATAGTGTTTGATTGTTTGCACTTTTCAGAACCTACATCAACATAACTATGAAACTAAGTCAAAGTATTATATTGTGAGGTTATTATTGTATTGACTTGGCTTGTGTCTGAAGCTAAGCAGGGTTGGTCCCTGAATGGGAGACCAGATGCTGCTCGATTTGGTGTTGGAGGGCCAGTAGGAGGAAAAATATTCCAATGCCCCAGGGCGACATTGCCCTGTTTAGGGTGCCATCTTATGGATGGCACGTTAAACGGGTGTCCTCACTCTCTGTGGTCACTAAAGATCTCATGGCACTTATTGTAAGAGTAGGGGTGTTCACCCCGGTGTCCTGGCTAAATTCCTAATCTGGTCCTCATACCATCATGGCCGCCTAATCATCCCCAGCTTCCAATTGGTTCATTCATCCCCCCTCCTCTCCCCTGTAACTATTCCCCAGGTTGTTGCTGTAAATGAGAACGTCCAATCACCTGATAAAATAAGGGTTAAATAAAATCTATTTTTTCCCAAACATGATATATTTAAGCAATACCAAACCCCCAAGGTGCCTTATTGCTATTATAAACTGGTTACCAATGTAATTAGAGCAGTAAAAATAAATGTTTTGTCATACCAGTGGTATACGGTCTGATATACCACGGCTGTCAGCCAATCAGTATTCAGGGCTCGAACCACCCAGTTTATAATTCAATGTAAATGACAATTGGTGCTGGTGGACACTCCAGACTGAATCTGTCCTGGACTCTCTCTGGGGGAGATGAGACAGGATGTGTGGCTCTGTGTCAGTCTGTCTGCCCCGGGACCCCAGGCCTTCCTCCTGGTCCTACCAGTAGAGCATTGTGCAGAGTCTCCAGGCAGGGAGCCAGGACCTCCAGCAGCTTGTAGAGAAATGTGGAAGCAGGTACCATGTTTTCAACATTAAGGACAGGGCCCGTGGCACTCAGGTCTCAGAGTTCTTGGAGCAGGTAGTGGAGATGTAGGCAGGAAACAGAAAGATCTTCTACAGCAGTCAGATATACTAGGATGCAGAGGCCCAGGTCAGAGATATGGAAGGAATAATACACACAGAGAGAGGAAAGAGATGAGACAGAGGGTTGAGGGGGAGCTGCAGGACTCTAAAATTGAGGGGTGATATATGAGGAAGACACCAGAACACTCAGAGAAAGGCCCACTGAACTGGAGAGACAGGTGAAAGAAGATCGAGAGGAGAAGAGCTAGAGACGGAGCTGAAGAGAGAGTCTGACAGAAGGGAGGATACGGAGAGATTTAGAGAGAATGAGGGGAGGGAGAGGAAGGAGAGACGCACGCAGACCGAGGAGATCATGGAGAACCATGAAGGAGAGGCCAGAGATGAAGCAGAGAGAAACCTGCTGAAGATCGTTCTACCTGAGTTACAGAGGAACGTCATGATCTCACAGACAAAGATGCAGAGGGAGTTCAGCAGACAGACAGACAGACAGATGGAGACAGAGAAGGATAGACTGGAGAGATAGAAGATAGAAGGATAGATAGACAGAGAGACAGACAGAGAGACAGATAGATATATGAGACAAAGACAGACAGACAGACAGACAGACAGACAGACAGACAGACGATAAAGATAGCCTGGTGAAGGAGAAGGATAGGTAGACAGAGAGACTGAAACAGATCTCAGGAAGAGGTCTATATTACAAGTGTGAGAGCAAGGTAGGAGTGTCATTAGCTTTATTTTGCCAACCCTACAGCGATCAAAGTTCACCGGCATACTGCTGTAAATGTTGAAGCCTTAAACATACAGTATCTCTACAGCAGTCTGATTGTGTACAGACATGCAGCATGCCGCTCACGTGAGATTTGGTTCCCGGTTTCGGAGACTACAGTGAAGGATTAATGAGTGATGTATGTGTATATTATGTGCTTGTTCGTTGAATCCATTAGTAATCAGTGATATGAATGAAGCTTACATTTAGCACTGTGTCGTCTCCCATTGATGCGGGGACTCTATCCTAATGGGACACTGACAATCGCCACCTGAGACTGATATTGTTTAAAAAAAGAAGAAAATGAAGTATTTATTTTGTAAGATATTTCTTGTTTTTTTTGAAGGGTTCTCTACAGTACAGAGCTGACATGCTGCTTTCATCAGTGAGCTCGTGTAGCAATGGGTCTCTCACCACCAGGTGTCTCTGTTACAACAGGGGCTGGAGGAAATGTGAGGAGTAACGAGCAGCAGTAAGCCAGACTTACCAGTGGCAGTCTGTGGAGGTTCTTCTCCGAGGGATATATCAAATCTGATTTATTTATTATGCACGCAAACACCGATCTATGGTATGTCCAAGCGGACAGATATTAGAACAAGTTTGAGTGGAGGGCCACCGTAGTGTCGGGGGCAGTTCAAGTGTGCTTCGTGTTAACGGTGTTAACACAGTTGCTATGCAGTTATCTTTGCTGTTGTGCGTGTGTGTGTGTGTGTGTGTGTGTGTGTGTGTGTGTGTGTGTGTGTGTGTGTGTGTGTGCGCTGGTGACTGTGCAAACGTCTCTTGCCCAGTTCCCCAGTCACCACCACACAGAGAGACAGACAAGGTTATAAAAGAGTATGCTTCAATGTTTTAAAGCCAGTGGTTGGCATACACTCAGACCTGGCAGTGTGTTTCCGTGAGTGTGTGGGTGTGTGTGTCTGTCTCACCATGGTGTTGTCATGGTATTTATGGAGGGGATGACAGAGAGAGAGAGGGGGAGGAACAGAGAGGGGATGGGTGAGACAGGGGGGAACAGAGAGAAAGAGAGTATAAATAAAATAAAAAAATTGTCTGGCACGTCTCTGATGTTCTGTCTTTATTTTGAAGGAAAATAACATGATGAATTATGTATGAGTTATCAAGAGATAAATGAGGAGAGAACAGAGTGTGGGGCCCGAGGAACGACAAGGGGGAGCAGGAAGAAAGTGAAGTCAGGGAAACTTGCATTGCATCAGTAATTGCTAGCCTCTCTCTCTCGCTCATCATGTTTAACACACCAGTGAGGTGAGAGACCTGTTCCTGCAGCCATCCGTGAAATCTTCCGCCATGCGAGAGCGAGGAAAGAACCACTGAAATATTAGGGACAGACTACACAAAGAGGAGAGAGTAACACCCTAACACAAACACATTTACTCTCTCTCACAAACGCACACGCAAGCAGGCCCATATGTGCGAAAAAAAAAACCCACACAGATTTACTCCACAGCCACTGTAATCTGCTCCATGGAGACTCAGATCTGCAAGAATTACAGAGGAAGGGAAAGGAGGCAACAAGCTCTCTTCGAACATGATGATCCTGTATCTCTAAGCCCTGACTCCTATCCATCCCTCTCTCAAGCCGAGTATCCTCACCTGACTTGTGACATTCCAGCAAAACAAACAAATTACATTTTTTAGCTATGAATCCTTGAAGTAACACAAAACCACAGAGATACAGGTTGGACTCTTGTATTCAAAGACATTTACAGAACATTTCAGCCTCATAAAAACCTAAAATGGAAAGTATATTAGAAATCAATGAAGACATCTAAAAGGAAAGCTTGGTTCAGAGGCTACATCTGCGTGAGGCTCTGTTACGTTCATCAGAAAACAGAAGAAAAAGAAAGATATAAACATAATTTTGGGGGGTTTAAAGTGCATTTGAAAAGAATCTCAGTCCACTTCAACATAATAAACTGATCTCTCTGAAAGTTACGGTACAGACACACTCAAAAGCACACACATCAATTGCCCAGATGTCTTGTAGTCATGTCCAGCACACTGTAGTGTCATTAAATGTCTGTGTTTGCTGTACCTGCAATCTATGTCAAGGTCCCTGTATGTATGAGTGTGTGATCATTAGTGAGGGCAAACACACTTAGGGTGGTGATTATGCAACACACAAACACACACACACGATGATGATGTTTATGTTGTTGTGACTCATACAGCCTTCACTGCCTGTTATCTATCTTTTAACTCATGTCTTTGAGTGAGCATGTGTGCGTGCATGCATCAGCCTACCAAACACTCCTCCACAACATACAGAGTGATGCACCATGGGGCACCAAGGCAAGGGGGAGATGGTCATATCACAGATAGAAACACAACGTAACATATCTAGAGTTGGCGCCTCTTCTTTTCAGATGAATTAAAAAGGATTGGAAACGAAACCAGAAATAAACCGTGATTCTCTCCTCACCTGGCTGTGAGGAGCAAAATGGCTACGTATGTGTATGTGTCACTGTGTAAGTGTCACTGTGTGTGTGTGTGTGTGAGTGTGTGTGTGTGCGTGGGTGTTTAGCCCTTGGAGTTGATGGTTTAAACAGTATATTCTTGGCAAGGAAATCATCCAGAGATGCTGAGTCAAATGTGTCTTGTCAAATTGTTGTGTGCGATTTGAACGGCTGGTGACGGCAGTCTTAACTCCTCTGTGTGTGTGTGTGTTCGCGTGTTGTGCACACACACTGTTGTGCATGTGTGTCGTGTTTCTTTTCCATGGCATGTTTTGTAGTCTGACTCGGTGAAGTGTGTTGGAAGTGCCTACACCATAATTACATCTATTCTGAAACAGGAATTCAAATTCAGGATTTCTTATTTCAGCGTATGAACATCTACAACAAGTATGAGGCAGGGTTATTCCCAACACTTCAGGATAAGAATGCCCGGTTTCTCAGTACCGTATTTCTCAGTACTGTATTTTTTTTTACAGCAGCACAGTAATTTGTCATAATACAGTAAGCATGTGAGTAAAGCGTGTGAGTACAGTGGAGAGAAAGGATGACAGTTCAAGTCTGGGAGCTAGAGTACAGAAGCTTCCCTCAATCTAACCCTCTTCCATCTGATCCAGGACCTGTTATCCTTTTATCCCCTCTGATCTGCAGCCGGATCGTTTCTGCTTAAGACAACTCCTTGTGGTTGTCATGCCAACCAGTCTGACTAACAGTACTTTACAGTAGTGTTCTTTTCATCATTCTGTCTCTCTGTAAACATTTAATCTCTCGCCAATACAGTCAGATTCCAATCTATTATCCTCCATGCCTGATTAACCATGAGAACTGGAGCTATATCAATATGTGGTACAGGAGTATCAACAGCGTGACCAGATAGACTGTGGAATAGAAACATCGTCAATATTTATATGACCCTCTGTAGCACGCCTACAGATGTCGGTATCTTAAATTTGACCCCTTTTTGTCGCAGAAGGAGAGTAATCCTGCAGCAAGGGGATTTGAATGTCTGAAGAAATATTTAGAATCGCCGCCAGGGGACAACTGGAAGCGGCGTTTGTTTATTTGTCACCTTCGCTGAATACAACAGGTATTCATTCACCTTACGGTGAAATGCTTACTTACAGGCTCTAACCAATAGTGCAAAAAAAGGTATTAGGTGAACAGTAGGTAGGTAAAGAAATAAAACAACAGTAAAAAGACAGGCTATATACAGTAGAGGCGATAAAAGTAGCGGGGCTACATACATTGTACCTTAGACTGCAGTTCCGCTGGGCACCAGTTCAAGTAGCCTATGTAGGCTACCTGCAGGATACAGCACGACTCGTGTGAATTCTTATGTGGATTATAATAAATTTAGATTTTATTTTGTCAATGATTTTTTATTTTATTTTAAATATCAATTGTTTTATTACATGTTCAAGGCAAACAATACAGTACATTTCCACTTCTCTTTAACTCCCCCGTCTTCCCCAGCTTCCCTGTCTTCCCCAGCTTCCCCGTCTTCCCCAGCTCCCCAGCTCCCCGTCTTCCCCAGCTCCCCAGCTTCCCCGTCTTCCCCAGCTCCCCAGCTTCCCCGTCTTCCCCAGCTTCCCCGTCTTCCCCAGCTCCCCAGCTTCCCCAGCTTCCCCATCTCCCCAGCTTCCCCGTCTTCCCCAGCTTCCCCGTCTTCCCCAGCTCCCCAGCTTCCCCGTCTTCCCCAGCTTCCCCGTCTTCCCCAGCTCCCCAGCTTCCCCGTCTTCCCCAGCTTCCCCGTCTTCCCCAGCTTCCCCAGCTCCCCAGCTTCCCCAGCTCCCCAGCTTCCCCGTCTTCCCCAGCTTCCCCGTCTTCCCCAGCTCCCCAGCTTCCCAGCTTCCCCGGCTCCCCAGCTTCCCCGTCTTCCCCAGCTTCCCCGTCTTCCCCAGCTCCCCAGCTTCCCCGTCTTCCCCAGCTTCCCCAGCTCCCCAGCTTCCCCGTCTTCCCCAGCTTCCCCATCTTCCCCAGCTTCCCCATCTTCCCCAGCTTCCCCAGCTTCCCCGTCTTCCCCAGCTCCCCCGTCTTCCCCAGCTTTCCCGTCTTCCCCAGCTTTCCCGTCTTCCCCAGCTTCCCCGTCTTCCCCAGCTCTTCCCCAGCTTCCCCAGCTCCCCAGCTTCCCCGTCTTCCCCAGCTCCCCAGCCTTTCCCGTCTTCCCCAGCTTCCCCATCATCCCCAGCTCCCCAGCTTCCCTGTCTTCCCCAGCTCCCCCGTCTTCCCCAGCTTCCCCATCTTCCCCAGCTCCCCAGCTTCCCCAGCTCCCCAGCTTCCCCAGCTCCCCAGCTTCCCCGTCTTCCCCAGCTTCCCCAGCTCCCCAGCTTCCCTGTCTTCCCCAGCTTCCCCGTCTTCCCCAGCTTCCCCAGCTCCCCAGCTTCCCTGTCTTCCCAACACTGTTCTATCTCTACAATAAAAGCTACACAATTACGAACATGTAAAAATACCTTTTAGAATGAATAAATCATTGGACAATAACAATTTGATTGTGAGCACACAATCCAACATAAAACCTGATTAAGCTAAATACAAGGTAGGCTAAACGGATTCATAGAACATGAACAAATCTTGCAAGCAACAATATATGCTATGTTCCACCTTTGAAAGAGAAAACCGATTAAAGAAATAGAAAATAAACTCTGTATGCTGGAATTCAGGTCGAAGATATTGAGTAGGAAATGAAACACTTCAGAGGACTTTTAACTCTTGAATACGTTGCACTTTGACCTTTGACCTTTGATTCACACACTGAATGAGTGGAAAAGTTCCACCATTGGATCGTTCATTTTTCAATTAATTTAGGCACACAAGTTCATAAAAAAAAAAATTCAAGAAGTAAAATGAATAGTCTGATAATTTACACATCAAAGAAAAGTGTCTCAGCTCAACAACATTTTCTTTGGATAGGCTGAAATGCATGTGCAACATCTTGACGAGATGAAATGTTAAAGCCATACAATACAGGCTTTAAAATCCATAATAAGGATGACTTCAAATGCCGGCATCAAACTGAAAGTACAGTAGGCTTATGCTACTGTAGCCGGACCATAACTGCTTAGCAACGGAAATCTCACTAAAAGTAAGGGATATCCACACCAGACCATAACTATATTGTCTTCAGAAAGTATTCACACCCCTTGACTTTTTCCACATTTTGTTGCGTTCAATTGAGATTTTGTGTCACAGGCCTATACAAAATACCCCATTATGTCAAAGTGGAATTATGTTTTAGAAATGTTTACAAATTAATAACAAAATGAAAAGCTGAAATGTCTTGAGTCAATAAAGTATTGAACCCCTTTGTTATGGCGTCTAAATAAGTTGAGGTGTAAAAATGTGCTTTAAAAGTCACATAAGAAGTTGCATGGACTTACTGTGTGTGCAATAATAGCGTTTAACATGATTTTTAAAGGACTACCTCATCTCTGTAACCCACACATACAATTATCTGTAAGGTCCCTCAGTTGAGCAGTGAATTTCAAGCAGATTCAACCACAAAGACCAGGGAGGTTTTCCAATGCCTCACAAAGAAGGGCAGCTATTGGTAGATGGTAAAAAAAAACAACAGACATGGAATATCCGTTTGAGTATGGTATTTATTAATTACACTTTGGATGATGTATCAATACACCCAGTCACTACAAAGATACAGGCGTCCTTCCTAACTCAGTTGCCGGAGAGGAAGGAAACTGCCCCGGGATTAAAATATTTAAGTTTAATGGCTTGTGATAGGAGAAGACTGAGAATAGATCCACAACATTGTAGTTACTCCACAATACTAACCTAAATGAAAGAGTGAAAAGAAGGAAGCCTGTACAGAATACAAATATTACAAAACATGCATCCTGTTTGCAATAAGGCACTAAAGTAAAACTAAAGTAAAAAATTTGGCAGAGAAATTAATTTTATGTCTTGAATACAAAGCATTATGTTTGGGGGAAATCCAACAAAACCCATCACTGAGTACCACTCTTCATACTTTCAAGCATAGTGGTGGCTGCATCATGTTATGGGTATGTTTGTCATCGGGAAGGATACAAAATAAATGAACTGGAGCTCAGCACAGGTGAAATCCTGTAGGAAAACCTGGTTCAGTTTACAATCCAAAAGACACGAGGAGACAAATTCACTTTTCTGTAGGACAATAGCCTAAAACACATGGCCAAATATACACTGGAGTTTCTTACCAGGAACATTGAATGTACCTGAGATGCAAAGTTACAGTTGTAATCACTGCCAAAGGTGACTTTAACATGTATTGACTCAGGGGTGTAAATACTTGTGTATATTTAATGTTTCTGTATTTAATTTTCAATACATTTTCTAACATTTCTAAAAACATGTTTTCTCTTTGACATTATGGGGTATTGTGTGTAGATAGATTTTGTTTTTCTCTCTCACCTATGTAATCATTTTGAATTCAGGCTGTAACACAACAAAATGTGGAACAAGTCAAGGGGTATGAATACTTTCTGAAGGTACTGTAAATAGCCTAACTATAAAACATGGGCAAGCATCGACACTGGAGGAAGGTTTATCTTTCTACAGTAGGCCTACATCTGTCAATCAACCGATGGCTCAAGTCAGCTCATCAACTCAGCCAGGGAAACACAAACAGTAGGCTATTATCGGTTCTCACACCTTTCATTACAGTATGTAACAATGGACAGGCTAACGGGTAGCATAAAGAGTGTATTAGAATATAATCAAAAAAACAAGAGGCCTATTGCAAACCATTGATGGCACTAGATTATCGTCAGTTGATGTCTCGTTAAATCATCGATAACAGCTAAATTAATCCGCACAGCTGATCTCAATTGAAACCATATTGGTTACCTCATTATTGCGCCCTAAAAGATGTCTGTGTTACCTTAGTCCTGCTTACAACCAAAGTCTTTCAAGAGCAACTGCCCCTAAAAAATAACTAATCCCTTTGAAAACAGCCTCTGTGGCATCAAAATGAGTCAGAAACATTTATTCTAGTGACAACATTGACTACAAACTGTAAATAGGATCATTTTTGACAAAGTTAGTCTCATCTAAAAAGGAGTTTGGAACCTGGGTGAGTCACATCGAATAAATGTTGGGTTGGGTTTGGATGACAATGTCCAGTGTTTACATGCACACCAATATCCCGTTATTATTCAGGATACTCAAGTATTCTGTTTTCTAAGTTGACGGATATAAACATCATATCCAGTTTACAATAACCCGAAAAAGCTTGTATCCGGACATGAGAAACCCATATAAGTCATATGCTGTTCTTAGACGGGATACTGTGGCATGTAAACTTCTTATCCCACTTACTGTTGTTTTTCACAGGTTCAGTTTTGCATATCATTGGTGTTGTGTGATGATGTTTTCATCTGATTAGAATATTATAATTTCCAACATTTGGTAGGCCATATGATATTTTCTGACATTTGGAAAGCCATTTGTTTGTCGGATTATAGTGAGATCAGACAGAAGAAAAGCTGCATGTAAGCCTAACTTGTTTCCCCAGAAGTCTCTACTAAAATAAAGTAGTCCTCACCAGAATAATGTTTGACATTGATATAATGAATGCATCAGTAATCTAGTTAACACAGGTAAAATTGTCTGTTTCATTTAGGGACCTGAGAGAAATAACAAGAATTTCAAAACAGTGGAAAGATTGGTCTGTTTCATTTAGGGACCTGGGAGAAATAACAAGAATTTCAAAACAGTGGAAAGATTGGTCCTGTTCAAAATGTCCAATGTCATCAGTTTGAATGGTTTTATGAAAATAAAAAAGCTGAGAAAATGATGAAAGACTTCAGTTCATCTTGGGTGCATATTTTATGCGGTCGAAATACTGTCTGCTTGCATAACAGTGTCAAAGAAAGATAACACATTACATGCGCATTTGCATTTTCTCAAGAGATGCTGAAAAGAATCATATTTCTCCTCTCTTGTTCCCAAGACAAAATTAGCATTAGCTGTATAATTTTTCTGCAAGAAGTGCATAATTATATTATATATTATATGACGCTGCGTGAGCCTACAGTCAGTGTCCATATTTCACTTACTATTCCATTTAACAGTTTGAACTTAAATTAGGAATATTCTGTTTTATTCATGGTAATACACGTTCAAAGGATCACAGCCTTTTGAGACTGAAAAGCCCTATATTGGTGGACCATGCCTTCAGGATTAGGTTGGACAATGCATGTTTCCAGCAGGATGCACAGCCAAGCCAACTATGGTTTGCAAGCCCTACCGAAGGGACCCTAGTATCCTGCTGCCTAGTCACCTTACCCCTACCTATATGTATACATATACAGTGCATTCGGAAAGTACTCAGACCCCTTGACTTTTTCCACATTTTGTTACGTTACAGCCTTATTGTAAAATTGATTTTGTTCTCATAATACCCCATAATGACAAAGCAAAAACTGATTTGTAGAATGTTATGACATTTACATAAGTATTCAGACCCTTTACTCAGTACTTTGCTAAAGCAGCTTCGGCAGCGATGACAGCCTCAAGTCTTCTTGGGTATGACGCTACAAGCTTGGCACACCTATATTTGATGATTATCTCCCATTCTTCTCTGCAGATCCTCTCAAGCTCTGTCAAGTTGGATGGGGAGTGTCACTGCATAGCTATTTTCAGGTCATTCAGAGACTTCTCCCGAAGCCACTCCTGCGTTGCTTGGCTGTGTGCTTAGGGTGGTTGTCCTGTTGGAAGGTGAACCTTAGCCCCAGTCTGAGGTGCCGAGCGCTGTGGAGCAAGTTTTCATCAAGGATTCTTTGTATTTTGCTCAGTTCATCTTTGCCTCGATCCTGGCTGGTCTCCCAGTCCCTGCCGCTGAAAAACATCCCCACAGCATGATGCCGCCACCACCATGCTTCACTGTAGGAATGGTGCCAGGTTTCCTCCAGTCGTGACACTTGGCATTCAGGCCAAAGAGTTCAATCTTGGTTTCATCGGACCAGAGAATCGTGTTTCGTTATAATCATTGAACAGTGCAGAGAATTAAGTAAAACCACAAGTCCAAATCCCTATCTCCATCCATGGCTAATTTAGGAAAATGACAATTTTAGCTAGACGGCTAGCTAGTCACCGGAGGACAACACAACGAGATGCAACAATTCAAGTTTTTCTGTCAATGACGTATGCTCTCAATGGGATTTGATAGGAGTGACAATTTCCCGATTGACTGACCTTCATGTCTTAAAGTAATGATGGACTGTCATTTCTCTTTTCTTATTTGAGCTGTTCTTGCCACAATATGGACTTGGTATTTTACCAAATAGGGCTATCTTCTGTATACCCCCCCTACCTTGTCATAACACAACTGATTGAATCAAACTCATTGAGAAGGAAATTAATTCCGCAAAATTAACTTTTAACAAGGCACACCTGTTAATTGAAATGCATTCCAGTTGACTACCTCATGAATCTGTTTGAGAGAATGCAAGAGTGCGCAAAGCTGTCATCGAGGCAAAAGGGTGGCGACTTTGAAGAATCTCAAAGATATTTTGATTTGTTTAACACTTTTTTGGTTACTTCCATATGTGTTATTTCATAGTTTTGATGTCTTCACTATTATTCTACAATGTAGAAAATAGTACAAATAATGAAAAACTATGGAATGAGTAGGTGTGCCCAAACTTTTGGCTGTTACTGTATATTTTGGGAAGCCTGGCTTCCCTTGGCACCCATGAATAGACACCACTGACTATACCTAAAGCGGATTGCCATTGGCTGCATGGAGTGGCATTAACAGAAATCCCATGCAGCCTTGTTTACAAGTTGGAACACTGGAATTTGAGATGAAATCTACACCTCGGTTAGGACGATAGAAACCCTCATTATTTCGTTTCATGATTTTCAATTATTTCTATATAGCGTACACTTCCTCGTTCTGAATTTCATAATTCACGGGTGGTAGGTGTGGCTTCATGACAATGATTGCAAGAGCAGCTGCTCACCATTTGATGGCTCGGATGCAGTTCCATCTTCAACAACACCAAAGCATTGGCTCTGCGGGTGTCTGCTTTCTCCGGTTAACGATTGATCCGATTGAACCCAGGCCTCTGTCCTTTTCGAACAGACTAAGGGTGAGTTATGTGTTTAACAAGCATTCAGTACAATTGAAATCAAGTGTTTCTGCATTTACCACGGCAAATCGACTGTGGCATTTTACCCCCAACACTTTGTACGAATGGAAACTAATGTTGGCGTAGCCTACCGTTATTATTTGATATTCATATTCACAATTCCTATTTATGTTACCCATTAAATACAAAAGTCTTTCAAATATTAGTGTCTGGTATGGTCTCTTTAAAATAAAAAAATCTATGTGTCTTTGAAATGTGTAAGTATTTGAAATGTGTAACTAAATCAAGTCAATCGGGTGGTTTGAATGATATGTGTCAGAAGGATGTGGGTGCCAGAAGGACGTGGGTGTCAGAAGGGTGTGTGCCAGAACCAAGCCCGCGCCTACACGGCACTGAAGGTAGCAACCCTGACTGCTAGACCACCCCGTGCCACAATTGAACTACATTTCGATAGTTGATTCGTAACCTTTTTGCCTATGTATTCTTTAACAGTCGCTCTCTGACCTTAACGCTCCATTCCTGACTACTCTCAATTTCACCTTAACATCTCATGTTATAGGCCTATGTGTGCAATTCGTTTTGATAGGCTACAGAAGGCTATAGTTTGGGTGTAGCCTTCTGTACGGCTGCATTTTGGATACACTTGACACACCAATTTCTATTTTTGTTATTAAGCTATATAAAACAAAGTTTTTTTTGACATGTATAGGTTCATTTCAGATACATTTTTGTACATTTGAATGTTGGAGTAATAGGACCTATTACTACAGTAGCAGTAGGGGGGGGGGATACTGTCTGGTGCTTCAGTGTTTGAGCAAGCGAGAGAGGGACAAAAGAGTGATCAAATTAAAATCCGACATCTGTACTACAGTGGTGAGTTCATATCTGCACTAGGATCCTGTTCTAGTTCAGCACTCAGGGCCCAGGAGTTAGGGGCCAGGAGTTAGGGCCCAGGAGTTAGGGCCCAGGAGTTAGGGCCCAGGAGTTAGGGACCAGGAGTTAGGGGCCAGGAGTTAGGGCCCAGGAGTCAGGGGCCAGGAGTTAGGGGCCAGGAGTTAGGGCCCAGGAGTTAGGGCCCAGGAGTTAGGGCCCAGGAGTTAGGGGCCAGGAGTTAGGGGCCAGGAGTTAGGGGCCAGGAGTTAGGGGCCAGGTGTTAGGGGCCAGGTGTTAGGGGCCAGGTGTTAGGGGCCAGGAGTTAGGGGCCAGGAGTTAGGGGCCAGGAGGTAGGGGCCAGGAGTTAGGGGCCAGGAGTTAGGGGCCAGGATCGTTTCTGGACCGGCCAAAGCTAACACATTAGCATGTAGCAGAAGTTACATGTTAACACATGATTGGCTCTAGTGAAGCAGGAAACTGCCTGATGTTAAGATCCAATCAGGCCTCAATGTCTGGAGCAGGAGCCAATGAGAAGAGCTGAGGTGATTATATCCTGAACACACACCCAAGAGGGTTCACACACACACACACACACACACACACACACACACACACACACACACACACACACACACACACACACACACACACACACACACACACACACACACACACACACACACACACACACACACACACACACACACCAAAGCTGATACTAATTTTATTCATGAGCGATATGGTTGGATCATTAAAATCAGAGCTAACAAAAGCAATAACAAAAACACTCCATATATAAAATTACAGATGCACAACATCAAGCTGGAGCCTTGGTACTTTCACCACAAATGGAAAGAAGAAGTGGAATTTTGTTTTACTTTTAGACAAAAATATAAAAATCATGATATATATTTTTTTACATCCATTTCCACTGTTCTGTACAATCATAAATTATTGATGAAGATCTACAGTAGGCCAGCCAGCCAATCAGCCAGTCGGCCACCCAGACAGATAGACAGTAGACAAGCCAGACAGTCAGTAGACCATGATCTGTATGATCTGTCTGCAATGCGTAAGCAACATCAGGGACTCTCTCTCTCTCCTCCCCTCTCTCTGTCTCTTTCATCAGCACGTCTCAGACTGATCTCTCTGATTACTGAACAGCTCACAGGGAGACAGCGACTGAGAGGGAGGGCTGTCAGTGTCGACAGGGTTATTCTGATGTTAGACAGACAGCTGCCATATCAGCTCAAGGCAGCCCTGAGTTCGGGAATTGTCTGACCGACTGTCTGACCGTCTGTCCATCCATCCATCTGACTGGCGTGACAGCAGCTTAACACCCGAGGATGATGTCAAACTCTGGTGACGACAATTCTTCTGGGAACAAACTGACTTAGTTCAGAAATACCCCGTCACCATGGAAACAGAGCCCACACGTCCCTGGGTCTGTCACTCTGTCGCAGTCTCTCCAGCTGTGTGCTACCTAGCGTAGCTGCATGTGTGCACTCTGTCCACGAGCTGCTCCGTTGATTAGCTGTATGGATCTGTTCGTTCATTTTTATTTTAGCTAAGTGCATACATCAGTCCTGTATAGTCTGCTCGGCCTGCAATGCTTTATAGGTATTCAGAAATTGACTGAACCTCATGGAAACTGGGGCCAACTAGCTCTGTCTGTCCTGTCTGTCCAGCTGCTTATTTCCACTCTGTCTCTCTTTAGCATCAGCCGCTAGCTCTGTCCATTAGCGTTAGCTGCTCTATGCCAGTTCTGTTCATTTGAGGGTTTGTCTGTTTGCTGCTTACTTGATATGAACTGTATCCTTGTTGTTTACACCCTGTCTGACAGCTGTAGACGCTACACTACTCATCCATTAGCATTAGCCACTCTGTTGGCTAGACGTTAGCTGCGGATGCTAACACTGGGCTCGGCCCGTGGAGGCAGCGCGGTGCTCATTGACCCTGCCCGGTTCAGCGTTGACATCTTGGTTATCCCCTCGCTGCCGACGGTAGAGAGTGGGAAATTCTCATAGCTCTCTGGCGCCCCCAAGCCACAGTGGCAGCGCTGCAGCTGAACCTTCAACTCCTTTTGAAAGTTACTGTTCAGGAAGCCATACACCTGTGTGTGTGTGTGTGTGTGTGTGTGTGTGTGTGTGTGTGTGTGTGTGTGTGTGTGTGTGTGCAGAAAAGGTGTTAATGTACAGCACATGTTTGGAATGACATTTCCTTTTCCAAAATTTGTATCAATACAGTTGAGTTGAATAAAAATTAAGTTAATTTAATTTCAATTCAGTTAATTTCAATTCTAGTCCAGTCCACTCACCACAGGGTTGACACAGGTGGAGGCCATTGCAGTGAGGTGGCAGGCAGAGAACAAAGCATCGTGCTGGCAGGCGGGCAGCACCTGGTGGTGCCAGTCGAATATCGTGTTGAACACGTTGAGCGGCAGCCAGCAGAGGGCGAAGGCAGCTACGATGGCCGCCAACATAGCATTGATCCTCTGGGCTCCTCGGGCATTCCGGATCCGCTCCACCATGTCCCTGGATGGGGGAAACAAAGGAATGGACTTGGGGGGGCCACAGGAACGGACTAGATGGATGGGATTTATACCACACTATACCAGGTACTCATGAATTTCATTAACATTTACTCATCAACTGTTCACTGTCTATCCTCTTTGATAATCATTGGACTACTACTGCACTCTTTCATTAATTTCATTCTCCAATTCACCACTGGTAATTAATTGACTACCATTCATTGAATCCTGTCCTGATGTATTACCTGCGTCTGAGTAAGCAGACTCATTCGTCTTCAACTTTTCTTCACAATGACTCCATTGACTATGAACGACTCATTAATTTGCCAATTCTTTGACTGTCCTGTGTGTGTGTGTGTGTGTGTGTGTGTGTGCCTGTTTGCGTGTGTGCGTGCATGTGTGGGTCACCTGCGTCGACGTAGGCGTAGGAAAATGCGGAGGTAGCAGAGCAGCACCAATAGCAGGGGGACGCAGTACTGGAACAGCAGCAGGAAGGTGGTGTAGGCCAGACGGTGTCTATCTGTCGGCCATTTCTCCATACAGATCACATGGTCTCTGAGGAGAGAGAGAGAGAGAGAGAGAGAGTGCTACATCTGGCATGCACAATCAAACACACACACACACACACACACACACTAACCTGAAGGGGTTGGCGGGCAGTGTGAGGTTCTGGAAGGGATCGTCAGTCAGAATGTTGTAGGATAGGAAGGGGAGGGATATTAAGCAGGCGACCAACCAGGTGAGACCTACGGCCAGATAGGAGTGGCCTGCTGCTGGGGACCAGCCAGTAGGGTGCAGGATCAACTGATGGCGCTCCAACGCAATCAACACCAGGGAGAATATAGACACCGTCACTGACACACACTGTACAAACGGAGTGACCTGAGAGGGAAGAGAGGAGATATATGAGGGAGAAGAGAGGGAGCGGGAGGAGAAAAAAAAAGACAGATTACAGACACAAACAAACACGGAACGGTTATCCAACAAACATACAGGCGCAGGAACTGTGTTCTCACCTTGCAGAGTGCCTCCCCCAATACCCAGCGGTCCATCA